>NC_137077.1:55190899-55454554 GCF_951640355.1 Cnephaeus nilssonii
TTCTCACAGCCTGGAGGCTGGAAGTCCAAGATCAGCATGCCATCACGGTCAGGTTCTGGTGGAAACCTACTTCCTGGTTCCTAGATGGTGTCCTTTTGTTCTCCCACACAAGGCAGAGGGGCAAGGGAGCACCGGGGGGCCTCATTTATGAGTTACTAATCCCAATCATGAGGGCTCTGCCTTCATGACCTAAGCACTTCCCCAAAACTCCACCTCCTAATGCTATCTTAGGGATTAGGGTTTCAACAAATGAATTTTGGGAGGACACAAGCATTCAGATAAAACTAAAACTAAAACTAAAACTAAAACTAAAACAAAACCTATTGCCATCCTTCCTCATAGCCTCTACTCATCCTATCCTCTATCTTGCCTACTTCAGTTCTAGGCACCTTTGTTCACCCAGTTGCCTAAGCCAGAAGACTCTTTCCCCCATCTCCCAGTTCTTCTCTCCTCACCTCGCACAATTACTACTTCATTCTATTACCTGTGCCCATCCATATGTCTTAAGTCTTAGAAGAATATATTTTTATTATGTGTTATTTTTTAGCAGTCCTTTTTCCTATGGAAGAATTTTTGCAATGGGTTAGATGTTCCAAACATTTTCTATGCATCATCCTATAGTAATAATTCCAGTTTTCTTCTAATATAGGTTATCCAGGTTAGGCACCAAGGCAGAGAGAACTTATTGACAGTGAAATTGGCACAGCATATATGTAGGTGAAAGTAAAACACCAAGAAGTGGTTTAGCTCACAATAAGTGGTCAAAAGTAGACTATTTATATTTAGTTTAGGATCCCTGGTAGTGTGTTAAAGAGGGCACACACATAGAAGACGCTCGGTTATTTAGGAAAACTGGGATTACCTTTTCCACAGGAGGCTGACATGCACTCCTGGGGCTGCCCCCATGTCTCTAGTGATCCCTGAGAAGTTCCAGCATATTTTGCCGGTACTCAGCACCAATATCAATGGGCGGCGGAAAATAGCCTTTGCCATCACTGCAATTAGGGTGTGGGGTGAAGATGTCTCCTATGGTGTTGAGGAAAGCACACATCGACCTCAGCAAGAGGGCAGGAGAGCTCACTGAGGGTGAGGTGGAATGTGTGATCACCATTATGCGGAATCCATGCCAGGACAAGGTTCCAGACTGGCTCCTGAACAGACAGAAGGACATGAAGGACAGAAAATACAGCCAGGTCTTGGCCAATGACGTGGACAACAAGCTCCGTGAAGATGTGGAGTGGCTGACGAAAATTCAGGCCCACAGAGTGCTGTGCCACTCTGGAGTCTTCGTGTTGGAGGCCGGCACGCCAAGATCAGGGTTGCTGGGCTCGCACTGTGGGTATGTCCTTTATCTGTAGGCCTTGTCTATTACTAAGTAGTTTATACACCAAAAAAAAGGCAAAACTGGAACTAGGGAAAATTTGCCCCTCTTTTTGGTTGAAAAAAAATCCCGATTTTGGGAATCCAAAGATCTGTACCATCTTTGCCATTAGCTCACCACATAAAGTTGGGTGAGTCTCTTAAGAACATTTTCACTTTCCTTTGGGTAAATAGAAGGGTTAGACTAACTCTCTGGGGCCCTTCCAGCTTTCACATTCTAATATACTGTATACCAAGATTCAAATTTGTTGTGACAGTTCTCTTCACCTCATAAAGAGAAAGATAATAATTCACTTCTTTCCATATTCATGAAGATTAATGTCATAACAGCGCTCAGTGTTCACATTCGTTCTCTTTATGAATTGCAACCCCAGAACTTGTGCTCTGTTGGATTCATGGAAAAACAAATGACTTTCATGCATAATGAGGCTCATATCTTGCTAATCTATCTTGTATAAACTAAGTCCCTAAGGTATAACAATCATTCCTAACCACACATTTGTTTAGATTTTCTGACACGGAACTGTAGTTATTTAAAAAGAGGCTTATGCTTTTATAATTCTAGAATAAGACATTGATTTGTTATTATGACTTTTCTGGAAATGATTCCATCTATTTGCAAAACCACAGTTGAACTGAACCACCTTAAATAATATAAATAGGTATCATGAATAAGGTAAAAATTCAACTGTCCCTTAGAACATGATTTATTTTCTAGTAAATTTATGTTTATATGCCAATTAAGAGGAAAGGTCAAAATTTACTTCATAACCCCAGGAAAGAATTAAGGAATTGCTGTACCTCGCAGAGCAAACTGCAAAAGATGAGTTCTAACAACTAAATGCAACTTCTCCCCCTGTCCCTCATTCTGGTCTTCATGCTGGATCATTGCAGCTCTCCATAGGGGAGGAAATGAAAGCTCTCAAGTCCCAGGCAGCCCTGGAGAGGCTGCCTCGCAGGACATTTCTGAGGAGATTTTGTTTGTGAGCTACAAAATTGGATCCACAACAGAGCAGGTCACTGAGGGGGAAAAGAACGTCAGAGATTTACAGGGCAAACTAAAGTGCTTAAAAATTCTTCATGGAGGAGAAACACTTTATGAAGCTGAATGAAGCAAGTAGTAGAAGATTGGGCCTAGCAAAAAGTTTGAAGTGCAACTTGGCCACATTCAATTTTTAAAATAGATTGATCCCTTTAAACATTGGGCAACTATAAACAAAAGGTTCTCTTTAGGAAGATGAGCCATTAGCAATTGCATTGTGTGAGGGCCAAAGCTGAGTCCCTCAAGTGAGACGCTGGTTGCCTTTCCCATCCTCAGCCCCTTCTCATCTTAGACCTTTCCACAGGAAATATACTAAATACTACTTGTGTTATTATTGAAAAAATTAAAAATTTCAGCTAATTCAGACTGGATAATGAATGTGGGTGATTAAATTGCATGCTTGAATATAAAGCCTACTCTTAAATATGAAAAAGAATGATGACCAGGAATAGCAGAGAAAATTGAAATGCCCCCCCGCCCAAATCTATATGTCTTATTTTAATAACATTTTTTTTTCAGCATCTCACACTAAGCTTTTTAGCAAGCAGCAGGGGAACAGAATGGATTGACTGGACTGATGACTTCTCCAGTCCCTGTTCACCTTCCCACAGATATCCCAACCTGCAGTACAAAGGCCAAGAGCCCTGCAGCAGGAGGCATAAAGCGAAGCAGAGATCTAGTTGATTCTCAAATTGCCCTGTCAGCTCCTGGAATAATTGAGAATCAGCTGTAACAAATCTGGTTTCCTCTCAGGCACGAATAATGCTGGCTGTCAACTCTGTATTTTTTAATGTCTCAAAAACATCCCCAATCTTCTTTTATAGTTCTTAAAAATAACAAAATAAAGATAAAATTTTATCTTTTTGGTTCCTACATTGTATTTTATCTAGAGAAATAAAAATCTTAAGAGCAGTTCAGCAAATAACAAATAGAACTCCCCGCCCCCCCCCCCCCAATTTTAGTGTGATACCTGGGATGAGTATATTTATCTTTTTTTCTGACTTTTTTTTTTTTTTTTTGCATCTGAGAAATAAAGAACTAGTTCTGATTCATTACTTGCAAATGCATTGGAGATTTACAGCTCTGTCAGGAAAAAATTATATAAAGTAATGGATATTTGCAATTGTACGTTCCCCTTACCTTCCATGGAGGAAAAATCCTTTGTTCTCTTGGCCTGAGATAGGGCCTCCGTTGTGCTAAATGAGGTGTGGGGTGGGAAGTGGGGAGAATGGCAGAAACCAAAAAATAGGCCAGATAACTCTGTGTTAGAAAGGAGAGGAGAGGGGAAGACAAAGAGATTCAGAGCAGAGGTATGGAGAGAGGGAGAAGAGGGAGAGAGAGAAATGAATAAATATGGGGAGGGGTTGAGTATGAGGAATAGCTGCCGAGAGGTGAGAGACAGACTTTGGAGGCTCCATGGTGCTCAGGCTGGCCTCTAGCAAGCCCAGTTTATGCAGGTTACATTATTAAACTCAGAGAGCCCAGCATTCATAAGAATGTGACAATTCTCACAACTAAATATATACAAAGTCGCCATGACTTTGTTTTTTCCCTCAGGTCTTTTCTATAGTGTACTTTTGCATTGTCTTTCATTCTCTTGAGCATAACAAAAAACAGCAGTGACAGACATGTTGTCTTTATAACATACAGTTCTATTGAGGATGAAATTTAATTTTATAGTCTGGGATTGGAGTGGTTCCTCTCCGGAACTTGTAAATAAAATTTTCCCTTTAACATATTTTATGTATTTATAAATTTTCATTAGTTGAGAAAGCTTCTTTGGGAAAATGAACTAAGTCATGGTCTGCACTCTGAGAATGTTAATTATGCATCAATATTACTATGATTTTGATACTCTACCAATGTGATTTTTTCCCAATTTTTTCCTACAGAAATGTTTTTCCCCACTCATTCTTAATATAATTTAAAATATGTATTTATCTTATTTTAAATACTCCTCTCCTTGTCATTAACCCTGTTTCATTCATTAGATATTTTTGCTCTTGCTGGTGCCTTACTTTTTATCCCTTTGTATAGGTTTCTGTGCAATAAACTAACTTTCCTCCAGCACACAACACAGGGCTTGGCACACAGCAGGTGTTCCTGTAATGCCTAAAGGTAGATTAATAGAGTTCCTCAACTAGCTTTAGGAGACAGGGTATGATGGCTTCTTGTTGTGTCAACTTGACTGGGCTGAACTATAGTTCTTAGTTATTCAATCAAACACTAATTTAGGTGCTATAGTGAAGGGATCTTGCAGTTTAGAGTCCCTGGTCAGTTGACTTTAAGTTAATCAAAAGGAAAATTTTCCTCGATGGGTCTGACCTAATCAGATGAGCCTTTTCAGAAGTCTTTCCCTGGGCTCAGAGACTCCAACAGCAGCTGGGTCTACATTTACTCTCCCTCTTCTCTGGATCTTGGGGTGGCAATCTGCGTATAATTACCCCTTCTTGAGGGCCTGTGGACAACAAGCTTCAGCTTGTGCCTGTGGGGCTCCAGCCTGCTCATGATCTTTCTTCCTGACTGCCTGTGGACAGGAGCTTCAGCCTGTGTCCACGAGTAACAGCTTGCTCATTTCTCCCCTTTTTGAAGTTGGCCCTATGGACTTTGGACTTTTTTTTTTTTTTAACCAGGCTTCATAATTGCATTACCCCCCCCCCCCCCCGCCGATACCTACCTATTGGTTCCTCCCATGTTGAACTGTGACTGATAAAATGGTTATCTGATTCCTTTTCTTCTATCTCCAGTGACTTTTATTGAGTTTAGTTCTCATAAGTCTTGGCCAAGTGGTTTCTGAAATTCTCAAAGTCTAAAATGGACTCACTTGCAGTAAAATTTCAATAAACATGTAGGCTTTAGACAACCAGTGTGCCTTGGAAGTTCAATGTTTCCCTTTTAATTTCAAACGTTTTTCCTTTTATTATTTAAAAAATTTCCCTTTTATTTTGATGAAAAGAAAATGGCTGAAAAGTTTTGAGCATATTTGTCTTAGTTTCCCTCTCATGTGTCAGAATTCAGTGAGCCAAGAAACTAACTATGGACCCAGGGTAGAAAAGACTGCTCTGTTGGAGCTATAAACAGCTCCATCCCAGCTAGTGAAAGATGCTTGGGTTAAGGACTGGTCTTATGTGATGGTGCTGAGCCAGAAGGGTAGTCATCACACACTCATTTCTAGGGAGTGGTCAATGTCCTCTCCAGCCACCTTATTTGACCTGTGAAGAATCAAGGATAAAGTAAAATGCTCAAGGGCATATAACAAGGTCACTAAACTGGGATGGAAAGTAAGAAATGTAGCTTTTAATTGGAAACATGGAGGAGTTATAAATAGAACTGATCAGGAACAAAATCTTTCTGCCTGTTTGGCTTCCTTCCTTCCTTCCTTCCTTCCTTCCTTCCTTCCTTCCTTCCTTCCTTCCTCACTTCCTTCCTTCCATCCATTTTTTCTACTCTCCCCCTCCCTCTCTTGGTTTCTTCTTTCCTTTCTTTTTTTCTCTCTCCCTTCTCCTTCCTTTCATACAGAAGTTATGGTGAGGTAAAATTGTGATAAGATGCATCAGGAAACACTTCTCATTGACAGGTTATTAGAGAGTTGGAAGCTCAAGCCAGGCCTGGTCAGGTGGGGTTGGGGATCAACATGTGAGAAAAGGAAACAGGAATTGGACAGTTTGGTCCTGTTCTGATCAGGGATGAGGCTAAAGGAATTTGCTTATCTGGATTTCTGCTTGTGTTTGCCTTGGGAAGCTGGTACTAAAAATGCCTCTAATCTGGAAGCATCCTGGGGAAGGAGTAAGGCCACAGTGGGGCCCAGATGGAGGTAGGGGGAAAGCTGGCTGTCATCTAGTCCTGTGCCAAAGGCAAGAGAGAGTTTGAGGCCTATAGCTGGCCTGGCCCAGTTCACGAGGGCTGGAGGGAGGCATGTTCAGGTGCTAGGCCACAAAACACATTTCCCTGGAGTGTCTCCTTGGGAAACTATGGAGGTGAACTGGCCATGGTGCTGGAGGAAGTGTCTGCCATGTGGCTGTCAAGACAAACAGGTGGTCTTGCATTTAGGGACTCAGAATCCTGCTTGTCTTTTGGACACACACTAACGGAAAGGTGTCCTAGTTCTGGAGCATAAGCTGGGACAATAGGAAAACCTTTTCAAAGATGTCCTGTTTCACTCAGCGCTAATCCTACAGCCTTGGCTTCATAGGAGCAACATAAACAGAGGAATAGATGACTACCTAGACTTCATTTGAGGACCTATTTAGTTTGGCATGCGGTAAAGAATAATTCTGAGGAACATTATGCTAGAGCAGCGATTTTCAACCTTTTTCATCTCATGACATAACCTAATTACTAATATTCTGCAGCATACCAAAATAAAATTTTTTTTTTTTGCTAATCTGGCAAAAAAAAAAAAAGGGTATAATTTTGATTCCCTCACACTGGACGACTATAGTTGTGTTGCCTGTTGTCACTTTCTTTATTTGATAATCTACGGGAAAAGAGGTCATTGTTCCTGATTAAATAGTCAAGTATGGCATGTTTTAATAATTCTTGTGGCACAGCAGTGTGCCACAGGTCACTGGTTGAAAATTGCTGTGCTGGGGAGATTTAAGAGAGATTAAGAAGATTATTAAAATGTTCTTTCTTGGATATGGCAGAGGTTTGTAACACTTTTAAATCTCTGTCGAGAAAACAAAAGGATGTGTTATTAGGTAGTGTTGAATGAAATACATAGAGCAGGATGTTTTAATATTAATCTATGTTTTACCTCCAGGAATAACAAATGATGGAACAATTTTGTTATGCACCCCAAAATTATAGTTTATCATAAAGGGTCATATGCTCCATTGTTTTACAAGAGAAATTTTATTTGAATTATAGCACATTTCTAAACCTCGTGAATGAATGGTAGGAGGTGCAGTCTTTTGTAACACAAAGAGCTGCTGACTAGAATTACAGTTCCCATTAAAAGGAGTATAAGTGAAATAATTTTGTTCCAACAGTCATGTCCTAAGGGCAAATGGGTCATAGGGAGTGATTAAATTGAAAACATGAACTCAGTAATAATCACTATATATCTATCCCTGTGGATGGCCTCACTTTTTTCCTCTCTCAGGATTTGAGCTTTCTCAGACATTTGCCATTATATCAAGATATATAGATAACAATAATAGGGTGATTAAATATGCCATTAGCTTTTTCACCATAAAAGAATTCTCGGCACAAGAAACAACATATTGATATTCCTATCTAAATTAAAACATTATACAGAGGGGAAAAGGATTAGATGGATGTAGCAAATAATCTGATGGCAAGAAAAATACCATAGATCAGCAACAATAAGCTTTTGTAGTAAAAACACAAGTGCAGCAGTGATAAAAACCATGCTTTGCACAGTTATAGGGTACATAGTCGAAGCAGAACAGCTCTTCACACAGGAAATGATGGAAACATTATGAATGTTTACTTAAAGCAGATATTCTGACCCGATAATCCTGAACAATTGGCAAAAATGGGGATGTATGTTTGAGCTCATAAAATGAAGATTCTCCTTCAGGAAATTATGTGTCTTCAGAGCAATATGACTCTTGAAGGCTGCTTATTCCAAATGCATTTTTGGAGTTCCCTTGGCTTGGGCCACAATGACACTCTGAATTTTTAATGTGAGGTTTTATATCGACATTAACTACTCTGTCTATCCTCCTTGCAGCTGGGAGAAGAGGAACACCGTGGCCGACAGACTTGGCTGGCTGATTTGTGTAGGTCTCCCATGTGTTAATGGTGCACTAAGACCTTGTGTGCTTTTTAGAGTCAAAATAGTGTGGAAAGAGGAACAAGAGCAGGAGCAAGACATGAGTGAAGAGACAGAGAGACACTCGAGCACAGAGAAGCTTATCCTGAGATGAGCATTCAGATGCACGGAGAAACAAACAGCATGAGATGTGTCCGAATTAAGCCACTGTGATAGAAGAAAAAGACAAAGGAGCTATATCAGGAGGAGATGGTGGTGTAAAGAAAGTCTGGAAACTTCCATGAGGCCAAGAAGGAAGATGTAAACACATTTGCACGAGTGTGTGTTCATGTGTGTTTTGCGTTACATTGACTGCAGGAAGCTTTGGCTCTTTACTTGGGATGATTTTACTGTCCCAAACGGGCAAACACACCCCTTTTCCTGAAAGACTCCTGATGTTTTGATGTAAGCTTTGTTGGCCCTTGGAAGAAGGACCTGGAGTGAGAATTGGCGATGGAGTACTGAAGGTGAGGCAGTGTGGGGTGGAGGGGCAGTGTGCTAACCTTGCCCCCTTCTTCACCCTTGTGCTCCAAGTTGTTTCTAATCAACCCTGTCCAGAGACTTCTGAAATAGCTCCCTCAAGACTTGCCATTTGGGTCATCCACATTTAGCGGTTTCGGAAAACAGCCTACACCATTCTTACAGCAAGACAAAGAACTTTGTAGCATCCCTTCCTTACCCACCCACCTACCCACCAAATTCTCTCCACAAAGTAGAATAAAAGGGTTGCTTAATTCAAACTGTTTATTGATTGAACAAATGATTGAACGAATGGCTTATCTTCTCCTGCCTGCTGATTGCATTTAGCCATTTCAAACTTCTGTTCTAAGCATTCTTCTCCACTTTTCCCTCATAGGATCTCCTCTTCTTCCCTGTGCTGAACTTTATGGTACCATATGTACAGCCCTCCAATTGTATTCTTCAGAACTGTCATCTCTCTCAAACTTTAGATCTGAATTTATAATTGTTTGTTACATGCCCTAAAAGTTTTAAAACCCAACATGTCCATGTGGAATAAATTATCTTCCTTAAGTCCGATCTTTCTTCTCCTTTGTACTGTATCCTAAAATTCATGATCTTACCTTCCCCTTTATTCGCCCCATACTTCCTGCATCCAGTAAGTCAAGAAACCACATTCCTTTTACCTATTCAAGATTTCTTGACTCATTCCCTCTTTGGCATTTCCATGGATACTGCCCTAGTTCAGAACCTCATTATCTCTACATTGTCATTTGAATTACTTTCTAAAACCCCATGGCCAGGTCATCTCCCACCTGAAGTGCTTTGCAGAGATGCATTAAGATAGAACTTGTCCCTGGCCCTCTGACTCTATGAAAGTTCCAAAGAGCCCACTCTCTAAGGGTGATGCATGCTTTTCAAGCGAGGATGTTCTGTAAAACGTACAACTGAAAAATCCTTTAAAAATTCAATATATTCTGCAGATGGAGGTGCTTCTGACTTGATTCAGCAATGACCTAATTGTCTTGGTGAGAGCTATTAATATGTTGGAAAGAATTGCTTCAGGTCCTCTCCTTCCCAGAATGAATATTTTAAGGGCAACATTTAAAATCAAGGTCAGCTCACAAAGGCATCATTTGCCATGGTCGCAGGTAGAAATTTTAAGCCCGTCTGATTCTGAGGTTCAAAAAAGTTTTCATGGAAAAGCTAGCTATAGTTAATTTCATTAAAATTACAATACATGCAATACAAAGAGGCCCTGTGACGTTTATTTTTCCCGTGGCAATACCAAGAGACGTCTGAAATGGTGGCCCGAAGGCACAGGGTACAACAGAAGGGATGTCTAGATGATCAGACAGCTGTCATCTGCCTTCATAATATGTGATGCTTTTGGTTGACTTGTTCCCATTGCCACCTTGGTATCCTTGGTTCACTGACATTGTCTCCCTTTTAGGGCTTCTTGGCTCAGGTTAGTTTTCAGAACATGTTTGTTTCAATGGATCAAAATATTTAATTGCATTAACTAGGGCTTTGGAGTTAAGTGGATGTTTCTGTGTTTTAATTTTAAGGATAATTTTACAGCATATTTCAGCAGCTCAGCCAGTACTTAACCCCCAAACTGACAGGCATTAAAAAACGTTTGCTTTGTGCTTAGTAGAGAGTAGACTTTTTTTTTTTTTTTTAATAAGAGGAGTTTTGGTTTTGATAAAGGGCTTTGTTTTATTTAATAATTGAAAATAGAAACTTAAAAGCAGCAAGGGAACCAGTTTCAAAAAGGGAAGAAGTTGTAGGATTCTGAGCAGAGAGAGGTTAATTCCCTGCCATGGGATTTGGTTTCAGGTGTGTGAGGCACAGAAACAGGAATGTTTGCAGTTTCCTCAAGCACTTGAGTCCCTAACTGGGATTGAGGAAGTGAAATACCAGGCCACCATCTCGGCCCTTCATTGTGCAGGGAAAACTGCCTTTGCTTAGTCCAAGGTCTGAGCATGCATGTCTCACGGAATTATTACGACTGTTGATGCTTGCAGACTCAGAAGATTACACAACTTAAAAAAGCTGATTTATAGATTGATTCCACTTTAAGCATGTAACATATCAAAATCTGGTTTTACAAAACAAAAAAATTAAGAGTTAATAATTTGCTTTACCAAAAGAGTCACCATCAGGGTATTTAAAATTCAAACTCCCTTAGCATATTTCCAAAGTGCTAGATTTACATCACTGCAACTACCCAGAACTATATGAACTTAGCACAGAGTGAGGAGAATCTGCAGAAGCACATATAAACTTGGAATGAACCTGCTTCCTACTTGCTTCTGTGTACTTTTTGCATGCAACTTGTAGCATCGTCCCACCTGACTGGGCCATGTGATTTGGCTTTGGTCAATGGCAAATGTGATGCAAGCAAGGGCTTGAAAAAATCTTGTGACTGGGTTTGTTCTCTCTTAACACCTTTGCCTTGTCATGAGAAGCTAGCTGGCTGGATGATGGGAGGCACATGAGCCAGGGCCAAATTGCCCCAATTGTATAAGTTGAGACTATCCAAGATCAGCCAAGCCCCAGCAGAGTCAACCCACAGACATGAGCAGGACAGCCACACTGTTGGCACATGAGTATGCACAGCTAATCTTGATTGAACTCAGCCTGAATCAACTGAACCCCACAGACTCATGAGCTAAATGGATGTTTATTATTGTTTGCCACTGAGAATTTGTTATGCAGATAATCAATACTGCAAAGTTTGTGTTACTGATCATCTTTTTATAGATGAAGAAAATGAGGTTCAGAAAGGGTAATTAATGTAACTAAAGTCACATAAGTAAGTGGCTAGGCCAGGATTTAGCCCAAGCCCTCCTGACTCCCCCTGAATTACAATGAATGGGGAGTACAGCCAGGAAAGGTGACATGATAAGTTCATAATCTTTAAAATAGGACGCTTAGACTCCTCTTGGCCCCAGTGCCGATCCTTTAAAAACATGGTTAAATATGAAAAGAAACCCAATAGCAGATTAGTTTTGAGGAAAATAAAGCCATTAAAAATGTATTTCTTGCATTTACTATTTTTTCTTTTTATGTATTTTAAGCTGAAATTGCTCCTTACTCAAGTACTAATCCCTATCTCTTTATATGCTATATGTCATGAAGACTATGTAAACTCTTACCTTTCTTAGGCAAAGAAAATAAAAGTATTATGTAGTTTTCTCTGTTGGCATAAATGAGCAGATTAAGCATAAGTAGGAGATTGAGCATAGTTCTATTTTCCTGACATAAAAAAATAATGCGTTTGACCACTTTTTAGTATACATTTGTCAACAATCTTTTATTATATATAAAAACTCCCATCTCTACTCCTTATAGAAGTTTTACAATAATTTCACAGCTCAGTGGAACCCTAAACAGAGCTATCGTAGTGTAATGAAGCAGAAAACAATTGCTTCTTAACAAGACTGGTATATGGTGACAAACAGCTCATAAAAATCCCATCTGCCACAAAATGCTTCTATTTTAGTTGTCTTAGAGTCTAAATAGCAGATTTCCCATTTCTTTTCAGAAACAACAAAGGAAATATAAAGCCTTCACTGCCATTAACTTGTCCTCTGACAAGAAAAGCACTTGACTCTTAATGTACTGACATGGCTCATTCACAGGACCACACATGTCTGGTGAAGCCCTTTAGACTTGCACGATTTTGACTGCCCACTACAGGCTCCAACAGGGTCATAAATAATGCAGTGACATATCTGATGTTTTTTTTGATTCTCACCTGAGGATATGCTTATTGATTTTAGAGAGGGGGCCGAGAGAGAGAGAGAGAGAGAGAGAGAGAGAGAGAGAGAGAGAGAGAGAACATCGATTGTTTGCCTTCCATATGTGCCCTGACTGGGGATTGAACCAGCAACCTTCCAGTACATGGTACAATGCTCCAACCAACTGAGCCACACCAGCCAAGGCACCATATCTAGTGTTTTAATAACAGAGAATGGCCTGCATACCAATCAGCTTTAGGTTTTGTTTAATAAAAATGAGACAACTCCAGAGTTTGAAGAACAAAGAAATGGGACCATTAACAGAGCCACTGATTTTATGAAGAACACTTTGCATTTTGTGGATGAGGTATTGTCATTAACTTCCACTTGACAATTATATATATACTAGAGGCCCAGTGCATGGATTTGTGCACTGGTGGGGTCCCTTGGCCTGGCCTGCGGGGATCGGGCCGAAAACAGCTCTCCGACATCCCCTGGGGGATCCCGGATTGCAAGAGGGGTTCTCGGGTGATGCACCCCGGAATCAGGCTCCCTCCTCTCTGGTTCCAGGTGTGTCACCTGAGAACTTCAGCTGCCATGTCACTGCAGCTTGGCAGCTCCTGCATGGACATCTGCCCCCTGGTGGTCAGTGCGCATCATAGCTACCAGTTGGACGGTCAAATGGTTGCTTAGGCTTTTATATATATAGATAGATATCTGCTTCATTTGAGTGGCTTTTCAAAATGTTTTTCCATTTCACATTTTTATTTCAATCAAACAGCCTTCAATTTGTTGAAACATTTAAGCTCAAATAACTTGATAAAGGTTTAAAATGAAAATATTATGCTTTTTCCTAAAATGGAATCATTAACCTTTGTACAGAAAATAAATGTACCAGAACTTTCAACAACTTTTCAAAATGCCATATATCTATAGGTGGTCTAGTATGACTTTTAAAATGCAAATACACTACTTTGTGAAAGAAATAAACCAACTCTTTCAGTTAGGATATAAAATACAATATACACTATCTTATTTAAAGACATTTACTTTTAGAAAAAGTTAGGAAATTTTCTTGTAAAGGGCCAATGAAAACTGCTATTTAAATACATTTAACTTTCAAGTAGAATATTATGGAGTTTTCTGGTCTGAAGGTATGATTGGCATTCATGAATTGGTTGTAAACCAGCTCTCATCTTACTTGATATCAGGTGGAATTTTGTTTTATTTATTTCTTAAAAATATGTTTTTATTGATTTGAGAGAGAGAGAGAGAGAGAGAGAGAGAGAGAGAGAGAGAGAGAGGGGAAGGGAGAAGGAGAGAGAAGAAGAGAAACACTGACATGAGAAAGAAACATCAATTGGCTTCCTCCTGCATGCCCCCTGCTGGGGATCAAACCTGCAACCCGGGCATGTACCCTGACTGGGAACCGAACCAGTGACCTCTCAGTGTATGGGTGACACTCAACTAACTGAACTACACCAGCCAGGGCTGGAATTTTATTTTAAACTAGAGGCCTGGTGCCCAGTGTCCCTCAGCCCAACCTGCACCCTCTCCAATCTGGGACCCCTCGGGGGATGTCCAACTGCCGGCCGAACCGCTCCCTTGCCGGCCTGATTGACACCTAACTGCTCCCCTGCTGGCCTGATCACCCCCAACTGCCCTCCCCTGCAGGCCTGGTTGCCCCCAACTGCCCTCTCCTGCAGGCCTGGTCCCCCCCAACTGCCCTCCCCTGCAGGCTTGGTTGCCCCAACTGCCCTTCCCTGCAGGCCATCTTGTGACAATGTGGGGGTGGCCATCTTGTGATGATGTGGGGTGGTCATCTTGTGATGACATGGGGTGGCCATCTTGTGACGACGTGGGGGCGGCCATCTTGTGACAACATGGGGCGGCCATCTTGTGATGATGTGGGGGCGGCCATCTTGTGATGCGAGGGTGTGAGGGTCAATTTGCATATCACTTCTTTATTGTATAAGATGATATTGCACACTTGCTTTCTATTGAATGATTTTTGTGACACTGACTCTTGCATTATCTCAATTATGCTTATAGAGAATCTCTCAGGTGCATCCTTGTCTTTAACACAGAAGGAAGTATGTAGGCTGGGAGAAGTGGAGGTTACACAGCTGGTCAGTGGTGGAAGACCAAGATTTGATCCCAGAGCTCTTCCCACTATGTTGTACTGCACCATGGAGCAGCACAGGGACAAATGCAGTAGAAAGAGCTCTGAGTGGGATCCAAGATGGTGGCAGAGTATGTGGAAATTACACTCATCTCCTCCCAAGACCAAACTGGAAGTACAACTAAATTATAGAACAATCAACGAATAACCAACTGAAGACTAGTGAAACAGAAGTCTTATAACTAAGAATTTGTAGAAGAAGACACGTTGAGACTTGTAGGAAGGACAGAGACACAAAACGGGCTGGCTCTGCTCCCACAGGTGGCTACTGAGAATCCGGAGAGATATTTCAACCCCATGCCGGGGTCCCCAGCCCAGAGCACCAGAGCTGGGAAGAGGCACCCACATAAGATCTGGCTGTGAAAATCAGTGAGGATTCTGTCCACCAGGGAGAGACAGGAGTCTGCCAAGGCTCCTTCTTAAAGGACCAGTGCACTAAATCTCCTTTGCAGCCAGACTGAGTTGTGTGGCTCTGTGCTCTGGTGGAGGGAGAGTAGAATGAACTAGAGTCATGGAGACTGACTGGTGTTTGTGGCTGTAGGTAGAGAGCTGAAGGGACAGCTTTCAGGGCCCCTGAACTGAGTCCCTCTCCCACATCACAAACACCATCTTTCTTGGGTGGAGCATTCGTCTACATACAGCATAAGCTTGGGGGAAAGTAATAGACCCATCCTCTGGGCTCCCTATCACCCCGCCCTGCAAAGCTCATGTCCCTTGGAGGAGTCAGCTGCCTAGAGTTGGAGTGTAAAGGTCTGGGCAGACTCACGGAGTGTCAGTGACTGAATTGTGTTGCTCTAGGTTTGGGACCATTCCCCTCACCTTTCCCTGAGCCTGACTGGCTCCTCCCGGTCAGGGAAATCCACTAGCTTCACCCTCCCTACTCCCAATGGCCCCACCCTGCCAAGTTCTGGCTCTCCCGGAAGTCCAGGCAGAATCCAAGACAGACTGAGTTGTGTGGTCCTAGGACAGGGCAATTTTTTTCCTTGCATGCCTGAGTGGAATAGAGCCTCCCATCCACATGGCCAAGTCTTGGTCTATTTGGGCCTGTTGAACACTGCTGATCTCACTCTGATGACTATCTGAGACCCCTTGCCACCACATAGATCTGTGTGCATCTGGTGGGTGGAGGCTAGTGTTGGTATACCCTGGGATTTTTGCTGAGGAGCCTAAGACCCAGGACTGGCACCGAGTATGAACTTGTATCAATCTGGTGAACACTACTTGCCCTTACCTGGTGATTCACTGAGAAGCTACCTCATGCAACTCAAGTATCACCGGAGGCTCTTTCAGGGACTGAGGCTAATAGGCAGCTGGAAGACAGAGGCAGGCAAAAGAAGATCTTGGGGTGCCTTGGGCCATTTTCTGATCTGCCCCTGGGATCAGTGCTAGTGGAAGTTGGCCATGATGTGCAACTTGGTCCTTCCCATGCACACCAGGCCCAGACGAGGCTGCCACAAAGTGTGGATCACTTAGTAGCTCCAAACAGGTTGCTTAGGTCCAGTTACAGGCAGTGTCTGACATTGAACTACATCAGAGTCTCTCCCAAGAGGCCCCAGAACCAACACACCCAGCGGCCAGCTTCACATCAGAGCAGGATCTAATTAACGTCACAAGCAGCACATCCAAAGGGAGATTTGGCGGGCACCAGAATCTTCTTGAGGTGAATTCTGCTTTGTGTGGTTAGCACCTACATAGTAGCTCATACACTGTGAACAAGGTTAATTCTCACAGTCAGCCAGCATGAAGGTTGACCCTATGCACAAACAGGCCAATAGAAATCAAGACCCAATTACAACAGGAGGGCTCACATAACTCATACAAGAGACATTCCTAAAGCACTCAGTTCAAGTGATCAAGGAGACAGCACCACTTGGTTCCATAGGACACCTACTACGTAAGGACATCCTACCAAAGTTGGGACACATTGCAAATCTACCTAGTACACAGTGAAAGAATAGTTGAAATCTCCAGAAAAAAAGCTAAATTAAACAGAGGCAACCAATCTACCAGATATAGAGTAAAAAAAAAAAAAAAAGGATATATGGATGCTCAAGGAATTTAGTGAGAACTTCAACAGCATGAAGAAGGACATAGAAACCATAAAAAAACACACCAATCAGAAATGAAAAATACCCTAGAAGGATAAATGTAGGTTGGATGAAGCAGAGGACTGAATTAGCAATTTAGAAGATAAGGTAGCAGAAAACACCCAATCAGAGCATCAAAAAGAAAAAGAAAAATGAGGATAGTTTAAGAGACCTTTGGGACAACATGAAGTATAACATATGCAACATAGGGATATCAGGAGAAGAAGAGAGAGAGCAAGAAATCAAACACTTATTTGAAAAAATAATGACTCTTCTTTAACTTGGTGAAGGAAAAAGACACCCAAGTCTAGGAAGTGCAGAGAGTACCAAACAATATGAACCCAAGAGGCCCATACCAAGACACATTACAATGAAAAGGGCAAAGGTTAAAGACAAAGAGAGACTACAAGGAACTACAACCAAGACTACTTTACCCAGTATTATTTAAAATGGAAGGATAAAAGAGCTTTGCAGACAAGATAAAGCTAAAGGAGTTCATTACCACCAAGCCAGTGTTATATGGTATGTTAAAGGGACTTCTTTAAGAAAAAGAAAGAAAAAAAAAGAGGAACATAGTAATAAAGAATAAAATGGCAATAAATATGTACCTATCAATAATCACTTTAAATGTAAATGGCTTAAATGCTCCAATCAAAAGACATAGGGTAGCTGAATGGATAAGAAAACAAGACCTGTATATATGCTGTCTATAAGAGACCTATCTCCGAATGAAAGATACACACAGACTAAAAGTGAAAGGATAGAAAAAGATATTTCATGCAAATGGAAAGAAAAAAAAGTTGAGGTAGCAATACTTAAATCAGACAAAATAGACTTTAAAACAAAGGCTGTAATAAGAGACAAATAAAGACACTACATACTAGTAATGATAAAGGGATCAATCCAACAAGAGGATATAAAGTAAATATCCAGAAATTAGTTGCAATTGTATATACCAGTAATGAATTATCAGAAAGGGAATGTAAGACAACAATCCCATTTACAATTGCAACAACAACAAAGTATACCTAGGAAGAAATTTAACCAAGGAAGTAAAAGACCTGTACTCAGAAAATTATAAGACACCGAAAAAATAAATTGAAGAAGATACAAATAAATGAAAGTATATACCATGCTCATGGAGAGGAAGAATTAACATTGTTAAAATGTAAATACTACCCAAAGCAATCTATAGATTCAACATAATTCCTATCAAAATGCCAATGGAGTATTTACAGATCTAGAACAAATAATCCAAAATTTATATGGAACCACAAAAGAGCCTGATAGCAATCTTGAAAAAGAAGAACAAAGTTGGAGGAATCACACTACCTGCTATCAAACTATATTACAAGGCCATAGTAATCAAAACAGCATGGTACTGGCATAAAAACAGACATATAGGTCAATGGAACAGAAAAGAGAGCCCAGAAATAAACCTATGCCTATTTGATCAATTATTATATAATATTTTCAGCATTCAGACATTTTATTGAAAAATTTTTTTAGCAGACTAGAATATTAGGATGCTTCCATAAACCAATAAAGAATATCCACCCAAATCCTATAGCAAACATACACTGAATACCCAAAGTTTAAAAACTCTGTGAACTTTCAGACTCAGGAACAGAGGAAAGGTTTCTCCACTCAGAAGTTAAGCAAGCTGTGTGGAATACAATTTTTGAGTTTCCTTCCTGTTTCTAGTTATGGTCCATTAATATTTAACAAAGGAGGCAAGAACATACAATGGGGTAAGAGAGTCTATTCAATAAAGGTGTTGGGAAAATTGGACAAAGGAAAAAAAAGAAACTAGACCACCTTCTTACACCATACACAAGAATAAACTCAGAACAGATTAAAGACTGAAATGTAAGACCCAGTACCTGAAAAATCCTAGAAAAAACACAGGAAGAAAGATTTTGGACATTTCTCATAGCAACATTTTTGTGATTTATTTCCTCGGGCAAGGTAAATAGAAGCAAAAGTAAAAAAATGGGACTACATCAAACTAAAAAGTTTTTGCACAGCAAAGGAAACCATCAACAAAATTAAAAAATGCCCAGCTGGGATGGCTCAGTGACTGAACCTCAGCCTATGAACCAGGAGGTCATGGTTTGATTTCTGGTCAAGGCACTTGCTGGGGTTTCAGGCTCCATCCCCAGTGTGGGATGTGCAGCAGGCAGCTGATCAATGATTCTCTCTCATCATTGATGTTTCCATCTCTCTCTACCTCTCCCTTCCTCTCTGAAATAAAAACAAAAGACAACCCACTGAATGGGAAGACATACACTGAGTGGCCAGATTATTATGAGCTCTGAACGCATAATAATCTGGCCACTCAGTGTATATCCTATATAATAAAAGGTTAATATGGCAAATCGTCCCCTCGACCAGGAGTTCGACCAGCAGGCAGGCTGGCCAACCGCCCATGTCCCCTCCCCCTGGTCAGGCTGGCCGGACCCCACCCATCCATCCATGCACGAATTCATGCACCGGGCCTTCAATATATATATATATATTTGCTGAGTGGCCAGATTATTATGCGTTCAGAGATCATAATAATCTGGCCACTCAGTGTATTTGCCAATGATATATTTGATAAGGGGTTACTATTTAAAACTTAATACAACTCAACACAAAAAAAACAAACAATTCAATTAAAAAAATAAGAAAGGATCTGAAGAGACACTTCTCCAAAGAGGACTTGCAGATGGCCAATAGACATATGAAAATGTGCTCAATGTCACTAATCATCAGAGAGATGCAAATTAAAACCACTATTAGAGATCACCTCACACCTGTCAAAATGGCTATCATCAATAGATCAACAAACAGGTGGTGGTGAGGATGGGGAGAAAAGGGAACCCTTGTGCACTGTTGTTGTGAATGCAGATTGGTGCAGCCACTGTGGAAAACAGCATGAGTTAACTGAAAAAATTAAAAATGGAACTGTCTTATGACCCAGCAATCCCACTTTTAAAAATATATCTGTAGAAACCTGAAATTCAAAAGAATACTAGTATATGCACTCCTATGTTCATTGCAGCATTATGTACAATAGCCAAGATTTGGAAGTAGCCCAAATTCCATCAGCAGACAAGTGGATAAAAATGCTATGGTATATTTTCTCAATGGGATACTATTCAGCCATAAAAAAGAATATCTTACCCCTTGTGAGAACATGGATGGACCTAGAGAGTATTATACTAAGTGAAATAAGCCAGTCAGAAAAATACAAGCACAATATGATTTCACTCATATGTGGAATCTAATGAACAAAATAAACTAACAAACAAAATAGAAATAGACTCATAGATACAGAGAACAGACTGACAGCTGTCAGAGGGGTGAGGGGGTTGGTGGGTTGGGTGCAAAAGGTGAAGAGATTCTGTTTAGTATACTACCATTTTGATAGAAAATATTGAATTAGTCTTGCCACAGTAATTAGATTATAACTTCTAAAATAAATGTTATGCACACTGAAAAAGAAAAAGAAGTTATTAGATGGCCCTGGTATGAATATGGATGGGGGAGTGCTCATAAGAAAGAGATGGGCACGAGTGAAAGATGGTTATTTTTCCAAGAAGCACCATATGTTCACCAAAATATATCCAGCTATTCCATATGTGATGTTTCTTGTTTTCTTTAAAAAATAAGGAGAGGCGTTTTGATACACAGAGCTCAAATCCCCACTAAATATTATCTCTTTTGCTAAAAGAATCTGGCCTATTTTTTTTATTTGTTTGCAGATTTTAGCTATAATAGTAACTGCCTTGGAGGAAAGAATGAGCTGCTGCTGGTCTGTGTAATTTTTTAATGATACATGGTAGAGGATACACAGCGTGCTGTGTCTTTTGATGCGTTCCAAACTCAGACTTTATTCCAGTTCTCTGGAAGGGAAAACATCATAAGCCAAGACTGTTCAAAAATGAGGCATGGGTAAATACCCACACCAATCATAGCAGCTCATGTGGTAACAGCACGGGCTGCCCAGAAATCATCGCGGCTTAGAAGCCTGTGTTTACATCCTGTTTCAGAGAATGTCTGCTATATGTCTTTCCAGATTTCCTTTCCAGTCACTTCCACCCCAAGTCCCCCTCTCCCTCCTCCTTCCTTTTTGGTGTGTGAAGGCATATTGTTCTAATTTCCTTTGTGATGAACATGAGACCATACAATATTAAAACCATTCTTTTAAAGAAATAAGGACCATCATATTTCCCGCCCAATTCCTTTCTTCTGTCTGCTGGCTTCCATTCCAGTCTGCGTCTATGTTTCATCTGCCATTTGAAATGACAGGTAGGTTTGGAAATGCAAATTCCTTTTCAGATGCTGTCATTCTTTATCTTTATGGGTTTCTTTGGTGGTATAAAGATAAAGACAACCATAGTTCATATTTTACAGCTCAATGTGTTATAGGTGAGAGAAGCGTAACAGTGTATTACATCTCTTGTTGGCTCCACATATTATTAATTGTCTTATTATATTGCAATCTCCTTATGCTATATTTCTGCCAAAGTTACATGAGTGAGGCAGAAAAATATTCAAGTGGGGAAAAATGAGGCTTATTTTATAAGACCGTGGACAGGCTTCCCTGCATTCTATAAATGGCAAGAGTTTCCCACATGTGGCTGTAGAGATAGATATAAACTGACAGCAGGTGTTTTAAGTGTGAGGAGAAAGATGAAAAACAGATCACACCGAATTAACAAAATCAATTCTTGGCTTTGACATTCTCCGAAAGGAAGGAAACAGTACTGAATGAATATAAACATTCTGACACATGTTAAATAAGGTGAACAGTGCTGGCTAAAGTCTCACTTCCACCAATCGTAGGGACTTCCTGGCCCCTGGCTATGACACTTAACAGAAATTCTTATTTCACTTAGGGTGAATTTAGGGTGAAGTCTCTACAAATTCACGGGTAGATGGCCATAAGAAGACCACTAGAAGGCTGTTTTTAAAGGTTTGTTTGGGTCTCAAACGAGGCAATTGGTTGTCTTGATAGAAAAGAATTCAACCTGCCTGGAGATACTTAATAGCTTTAGGCTATTTGAAGTGAATTAAAACAACAAGAGGTAAGGAGGCCTTTTTACCTTCCACTCCTTCTCTCTTGGTGTTCCAAGTTGGGATTTTTTTTTTTTAACCTTCCTGTTACTTACAATGGAATGTGCCATAAGCTTTTCTTTTTCCCCCCTCATGCCACCCCTTTACTTTCCAGAATGAAAGACAAATAACAGCTCAGAATTCAAATATGGGTGGCTCTCATGAGAGGGTGTAAATCAAAGAAGGGAGGTGTCCCTTCCCAAGAGGACCACTAAGTGGTGGGTATGCTGCAAAAATAGATGCAAGACACAAAGCAGTAAGCTACTTAAGAAAAGCTCTATGAGACCAGCTGAGAAATTTCACTTGGCATTTAGCTTCAACTGGGCAAAATGCTAAAGCTGATGAAAATGTTTAGTTTGGTTTTTATTTTCTTCCCACAGATGAAGACTTGATCTAGAATGCTTGATGCTAATTAAGAATTAGGCAATGTCCATAAGAGGTAGCATTACGGAGATGTATCTCAGTCAAAGTTATTTGAATGCAAGTGACAGAAACGGACTCTGGGTAAAAAGAGAATTTGTTGGAAGGATATGGAGCAGCAGGGATACTAGAATTGGGTTCAGAGCAGGAAAAGGACTGAGGGTGCTCCAGGAATCCATGAGGCAGGGACTCTTCTTTGGGCTCATCAGGGTGGTGCTGCTAGAATGAATGGAGGTCAGGGGTCAAGTTCCAGGGAGGAACAGCTGATTGGGTCATTATGGTCACATCCTCTCTCCCTTTCTCCCCGTGGTTAATGCCAGGTGTGTTCCTTAATTAGTGGTCTTATCCCAATGTACCCAATGGAGGAGGGATCCTAAAAGAACAGCAGTTTGCTATTAGTAAAAGGAGGGAGGACTTCATGCCCATCTGCCTGAAGCTATAATTGTCTACCGCCCAGTGTAATGCACTCTTGATTTTATGCTGTATATTCTAAGGCTTTTAGTTCCTAATCTATCTAGTTTGTGAGAAGTAGGGGAGGGTACAGGGAGAGAAGGAGAAAATACTCTTATCATTGCGTAGTATATATAACCTGATGTGGTATAGGTAGCCCACATGGGCACTGGTATCAATGGTTAAGCTCCCAAACTTCTGGTCTGCTGCACTCAGCCCAGATGTTGAGTTTTAATCCATAGGGAGTATCATGGTATTGGCATTTGGCCTAATGGAGAAATCAGTCTTAGTTGCTATCCAAGTTTTAAAATTTTATTTTCACCAAATGGAGAAGTTAACATGATCTCCTTCCTTGTCAAAGGGTGGGACAGAACACAAAAGTAATAGAACAGGGGACCCCTCTGCCCCCTGACCCGACCTCCTAGAGAGCAGAGCCACAGTTTCACAAACCAAAGAGATACAGTCCCCAGAAGGAGTAATAATTAGTGTCAGGTCTGTCTTGTAGAACATATAGGAGGGAAGGAAACCTCCTTAACAACACTGTTGATAAATACAGTGTACTTACAATTGCATATGTAAAGACTTCTACTTTTGTACAGATAGTGACCAAGGCCCAGTACTAAGGTGTGAATGTTCTGGAGCAGGCTGGCCATTACAAATGCAGAAGAGAGGCTTAGCAAAATCTAAGCAAAAAGAAAAGAGGAGAAATCCAGAATATTTTGTGATGGAGACAGCTTGTCTTAGGAAGTTGGATAAGAGTTTTTGTGGACTGAGAAATAGGCATTAATTTGCTAGCATTTCTCTTTTTAGGGTTTATAATTTATTGTATTTAAATTTACACGGATTAACAGTTTGAGATGTTCATTCTATATTCTATAGTAGCGGCTTAGTCTATCCCAAGTTAGCTTTCCGCTATTTTCAGACAATTCCAGGAGGAGCTAAGAACTTGGCAGATCTCTGAATGGATCCAGAGGGCTCTGCCCTGGAACTGAATGGGGTAGGAGAAAACCGGTAGCTGCAATTGCAAAACAGAACATGTTTGAAGAATACATGGGTGTGACATAGAAAGGACAAGATCAGCTGAGCCTCTGGGGCTTTGACACAACTGGGCTTAAATCCTTCCTTTGCCATTTCCTAGCATTCTGACCTTCACTTACTCTCTCTATGCCTTATTTTCCTGATGTGAAGAAAGCGTCTGATGATAGAGTCCCTATCCTGTGGGGACACTAGGAGATCAGGTGTGTAAGCAGTTGGCACAGCTTCTGCATGTAGTAAGAGCTCAGTATGTTAGCTCTTGGTTGTATATGGAGACAAGACTCTGACAATTTATAGAGCAAATAATGGGAAAGTAAATTTTGAGTAAGCTTTGGCTGTGGAATTGGTAGAGGGTCTGACAAATGAGAAATGTTTGAAGGAACTGGGGATTAGTTGGAGCATTTGAGACTAAAAGGAGATTTGATTGCTGGCTTCAAAGTTGAAGGGTTGATCATAAAAGAGAGATTTGTCGGGTACACAGGTTGGCAATCACAGGGAAGCAGATTTTGGCCCAGTATGAGGAGGCTAATATTTAGAGCTGTTCTACTTTCAGATGGTCCTCTCTATCAGCGGATAGGGCTCCTGTTCTTGGAATATTCACACGTAGGCTGGGACACACTGATTAAGGAGGTTTAGAAAGGTATTTTTACCTAGAGTTGGAGTTGTTAAGCAGATAACTTGGTAGGCTGTTGCAACTTTTTTTGGCTACAAAATTTAGTAAACATCCTATAAGGACAGAACAAAAAAGTAACAGTCATGAAGCTAGAGGAATCACCGGTGCTTAAGACTAGTGAGAAATTTCTGCAAAAGAGGGCCTGCTTCCCTGGATCTCAGGAATCAGTGCCCTTGTATCCAGTGCAGAAAGGTGTGGACATTAGAAGCCCCAAGCATCAGGTGCTTAGAGCAGAGTAAAGGCTTATAAGAAAAAGTGGCTACACTTTTCTCATTACATCCTGTTGGTTGTCAGTCTTCCTTAGTTATTGTTGACTCTGAAGTCAAGAGCATGCATGATGTTAGGATCAAGGTTCTTGACACTATTGGATCAGACTTGAAAGGGATGCCAATTTAGCCTATTCCCCAAATGTCTCAACAACCATGAAGTATTATAATGTTTTTAAAATGGCTAAGAGAATTGGGAGAACTTGCTGTCTGTGTTCCTAATCACCACTTATCTTACCTGGAAAAAGGAAAGGGAAGGAGTGGAAGAGCAACAGCCATTGAGGTCAAGTAGGCAATGCCTTCTGGAGACCAACTGGGAAAATTGCTCATAAAATGGCTTAGGTTCCTCATCTTTCAAATGGGTACAAGAATAGTACCCAATTCATTTGTTAGTTATAAGGACTGATTAAATAAATATATAACAAAATACTTAGCACAATGCCTAGCACATTGGAAGCCCTCAATGAACATTACATTACTTGTAATAAGCTTTTAGCCATTTCTCTTGCTCTGTCATGGTAAGAATGACACAGATGGTCAACAATTTTATCTATCTATCTATCTATCTATCTATCTATCTATCTATCTATCTATTTATTTTAATTTCTTTATTGATTAAGGTATCACATATTTGTCCTCATCCCCCCATTCCCATCCCACACCCTTCCCCACACATGCCCCCACCCCCCTGTTGTCCTTAACCGCTGGTTAGGCTCATATGCTTGCACACAAGTCCTTTGGTTTATTTTTATCCTCACCAGAGAATATGTTTACCTATGTTTGTTGACTTGTTAGAGATAGATAGATAGATAGATAGATAGATAGATAGATAGATAGATGAATACAGAGAAAGTGAGAGAGAAACATCGATATGAAAGAGAAACATTGATAGGTTGCATCCTATACACCCCTACTGGGGATCGAACCCACAATCTAGATATGTGCCCTGACTGGAAATTGAACCTTCTGGTGTATGGGAGGATGCTCCAACCAACTGAGCCACGCAGCCAGGGCAAAAATTTTAATATAATTTCAAATACTTATTACTTTTATCAATCACCTTTTAATTACTTGTGGGGGATTAATTCAGAATCTCACAATCTTGCTTTATGGAAATATTTACTAAATGTTAATTCATTTCTAGCCTTCTTAGAGCTCTTCAAGTCTTTGATGTCTTTATTAAACATTAGCACCCCAAATGGTAAATGTTAAGCAGTATTTATTTGTAGACATTCATGTCATGTTTAGAGTTAAGCTAAGATAATAATTGAGAATTAGTTATAAATTATTGAAGCTACAATAGTTATAGTCACCCTGATAATTAGTTATGTAAAGTGCCTTAAGAATTTCATATATCCTCAAACAGTTATACTACAAATGGGGAAGGAAAGCATTGGGTTTCTTTAATAACTATGTATTGAAAAATTTGTATTAGAGACCTGTCTTTATAAGACTAATAGAAAAGGAGTCCAGTGAATTCTAATTACATTTATGTTAAAAATTTCTTACTTCTTCTCAGTAATGTAAATTACTTCTTGTAAATGTTATAAAGCAACTGTTCTTTCACCCTTACATTCATTATACACTTAATTATTACAGAACATATTTTACAGCCAAATGGAAATTTCAAGAACTGCTACAAATTACATTATGTTGTATTTTAAAAAATTGATTATTGCAATACTATAATTTCTAACCTTTCATTAAAATGAATGAAACAATACTGATGACTAATTAAAACATCTATAATCAAGCAATATAAGGACTTAGAGAAAAAAAAGGACTGTGTTATGCTATTTCATGCTCAAAGTTGCTTTGCATGGGCCATTATTTTTATAGCTAAACTGTATTATGATGTGCATTAATAATATACCTTGGTCCAGAAGTATGGATGCATGGAACAGAATAACAAATCTCAGTGAGGGGCAGGTGGGAGGGGTCAGGAAGAAATTAACCAAAGAACATGTATGCATATATGCATAACCTATGTACACAGAAGGGAAGGCCTGGGGTGGTGTGGGGGTTGAGGTGGAGGGGCAAAAAGAGAGAGAATGGGATACATCTTAATGCTGTCAACAACAAAATAAAAGAAAATAACGTACCTTGGGATTACACAAAAAACATTTCATAAAAATTCTGGAAAAGGGGAAGATGCCATAATTAAATCACAGTAAATAACATAGATGTTGGGTTAGTATTTGAATGAATCACAAATTCTTACTATGCAGGCTGATATGTTGACTTTTCCATGATATTTAGAAGGTTGAGAGTTAGTAAATGGAGGATGTATGAAAGTAGCTTTTTAGAAAAATAGCTTTTTCTAAAATTTGTGCTCACAGTGAACATGAGCTTGTTATTAAGAAAGTATAACATGCAAGAAAGTTATATATTCATTTGTTAAATATTTAAAAAATATTTTTATTGATTTCAGAGAGGAATTTAGATGGAGAGAGATAGAAACATCAGTGATGAGAGAGAATCATTGATCGGCTGCCTCCATCATGCCCCCTACTGGGGATTGAGCTTGAAACCTGGGCATGTGCCCTTGACCAGAATCAAACCTGGGACCCTTCAGTCTGCAGGCTAATGCTCTATTCACTAAGCCAAATTGGCTAGGATCATTTGTTAAATATTTTTAATATTTGAGTTGTCTGTTATGTAGCACAATAAAGTTAATTTCTTTAGTGAGAGTTCCAAAATATTAGTTCAATCAAATTTTACTGATGTAATGTGTTTTTTTAACTGATTTTTAAAATGCAAATTAAAAAACCAGATATTGCCTCATCTATTAAGAAATTGAAATAACTATTTTAATATTTAATCTTTATGATGTTTGGGAGTCCTTTAATCTTCAGGCAAAGCAATTTTGTTGAGACCAAATTTATTAATAATTTAATTTTTCTTCTAGACTTGAAAGCCTTCGTTGTGCGCTGCTGTTACATAGAAACTGCCTCAAACCACCAACTGTATTACCAACATTCAAACTATAAACCTTAGCTGGAACTTTAATTTCTAGATATTACTTTTGATAATTTCTGTGATATATTTATATCCATATTGAATAGGTGATTTATCACCAGTGGTTTAGATGGTCCCCAGAGCAGCTTTTCCTTCTCTTTTCTCTTTTTCAAAGAATGGAACCAGCGTCTGCCTAAGTCTTATCTTTCTCATTTACCTCTTTAGTTACCTATGAAAACAATTCTTTTTTTTTTTTAAATTTAAAATTTTTATTGTTTAAAGTATACATGAGTCTCCTTTTCCCCCCATTGACCTCTTCCCGGCTGGCTCCCCTCCCCAACACATGCCCTCACTCCCCCTACTTTGTATGTACATTGGTTATGCTCATATGCATGCATACAAGTCTTTTGGTTGATCTCTTACCCTTTCACCCCCCGCCTTCCCTCATAGGTTGGACAGTCTGTTTGATGCTTCTCTGCCTCTGGATCTATTTTTGTTCATCAGTTTATGTTGTTCATTATATTCCACAGATGAGTGAGATCATGTGATATTTACTTTTCTCTGATTGGCTTATTTCACTTAGCATAATGCTCTCCAGTTCCATCCATGCTGTTGCAAATGGTAAGAATTCCTTCTTTTTTATAGCAGCATAGTATTCCATTGTGTAGATGTATCACATTTTTTAATCCACTCTTCTGCTGATGGGCACTTAGGCTGTTTCCAGATCTTAGCTATTGTAAATTGTGCTGCTATGAACATAAGGGTGCATATATCCTTTCTGATTGGTGTTTCTGGTTTCTTGGGATATATTCCTAGAAGTGGGATTACTGGGTCAAATGGAAATTCCGTTTTTAATTTTTTGAGGAAACTCCATACTGTTCTCCACAGTGGCTGCACCAGTAGTATGCATTCCCACCAGCAGTGCATGAGGATTCCTTTTTCACCACATCCTTGCCAGCATTTGTTGTTTGTTTATTTGTTGATGATAGCCATTCTGACAGGTGTGAGATGGTACCACATTGTTGTTTTGATTTGCATCTCTCAGATGATTAGTGACTTTGAGCATGTTTTCATATGTCTCTTGGTCTTTCAAAAAGTGTCTATATAGGTCTTTTGCCCATTTTGTGATTGGATTGTTTATCTTCCTTTTGTTAAGTTGTATGAGTTCCCTATAAATGTTGGAGATTAAACCCTTATTGGAGATAACATTGGCAAATATGTTCTCCCATGCAGTGGGCTTTCTTGTTGTTTTGTTGATGGCTTCTTTTGCTGTGCAGAAGCTTTTTATTTTGCTGTAGTCCCATTTGTTTATTTTCTCCTTAGTTTTCATTGTCTTAGGAGCTGTATCAGTAAAGATATTGCTATGACATATGTCTGATATTTTACTGTCTATGGATTCTTCTAAGATTTTTATGGTTTCCCATCTTATGTTTAAGTCCTGTATCCATTTTGAGTTTATTTTTGTGTATGGTGTAAGTTGGTGATCTAGTTTCATTTTCTTGCATGTATCTGTCCAATTTTCCCAACACCATTTATTGAAGAGATTGTCTTGACTCCATTGTATGTTCTTGCCTCCTTTTTCAAATATTAATTGAGTATAATGGCTTGGGTCGATTTCTGGGGTCTCTGTTCTATTCCATTGACCTATATGTCTGTTCTTGTGCCAGTACCAGGCAATTTTGAGATCAGTGGCTTTATAGTATAGCTTGATATCTGGTATTGTGATCCCTCCAACATTGTTCTTCTTTCTCAAGATTGCTGCAGCTATTTGTGGTCTTTTTTTCCCAGATGAATTTTAGGAGAGTTCGTTCTAGGTCTATGAAATATGCCATTGGTATTTTAATGGGGATTTTGTTGAATCTATAGACTGCTTTGGGTAGTATGGACATTTTAACAATGTTGATTCTACCAATCCATGAACAGAATTAATTCTTCCATTTGTTTATCTCTTCCTCTATCTCTTTTTTCAGCGTCGTATAATTTCTGAGTACAGGTCCTTTACCTCCTTGGTTAAGTTTATTCCTAGGTATCTTTTTTTAAAAATATATTTTATTGATTTTTTACAGAGGAAGAGAGAGGGATAGAGAGTTAGAAACATTGATGAGAGAGAAACATTGATCAGCTGCCTCTTGTACACCCCCTACTGGGGATGTGCCCGCAACCAAGGTACATGCCCTTGACTGGAATCGAACCTGGGACCCTTGAGTCCGCAGGCCGACGCTCTATCCACTGAGCCAAACCGGTTTCGGCTATTCCTAGGTATCTTAATTTTTTTTGTTGCAATGGTAAATGGGATTTTTTTTAGTTTCTCGTTCTGTGAGTTCATTATTGGTGTATAAAAAAGCCATAGATTTCTGGGTGTTAATTTTGTATCCTGCTACATTGCCGAATTCATTTATTAATTCTAGTAGTTTTTTTTGATGGAATCTTTAGTGTTTTCTATGTATAATATCATGTCATCTGCGAATAATGACAATTTTACTTCTTTTCCAATTTGAATGCTTTTTATTTTTTCTTCTTGTCTGATCGCGAATGCTAGCACTTCCAGTACTATGTCGGGAAACAATTCTTTAAAGACCCTGAGATTTACAATCCATTTTCTCTCTATTCCTCAGTCCTCTTTTATTTTCATTCCTCTCCTCCTTACCCACTTTGAATCCATGATAATATTAATGATATAATTTTTTATATGATTGAACTATCATACTATCCCCTGGTAAATCTGTATACTCAGAAGGCCCAACCTTCTACCATCTCCATGCATATGCTCACACAGCCTAGTGTTGCTACATGACAGGCAGTTTGGAAAAAGTGTAACTTCATGATCACCACCCTCAATGCAAGCTCAACACTGGCACGCTATCCTACTACTTGCTTCTAAGGTCATTCATTCCTTTGACATATCAGCTTCCATCTTCTCATTTCTTGAACTTCCACTGAAGACCTTGCTTTAAATTCATTGAGGAAAAAATATCAAGAACGCATGCGTGCGCTACCTCTTTCCTTTTGCCTCGTTGCTACAGAGTGAGCAGGATGGGTCACCAGCAACTCTACTGGAGCCATCCGAGGAAATTCGGCCAGGGTTCCCGTTCTTGCCACGTCTGCTCGAACCGCCATGGCCTGATCTGGAAGTACGGCCTCAACATGTGCCGCCAGTGTTTCCGTCAGTACGCGAAGGACATAGGTTTCATTAAGTTGGACTAAGTGAACTTCCGTGAATGGGTCATTCAAGACATCTACCTTATGACAGAATGCTATCTCTTTGTACATAAAAAAACAAACAAAAAAAACACACCACCCTTCAAAAAAAAAATTCATTGAGGAAACAAAAATCATCAGCCTTCCCTCCCAAACATCCTTGTCTATGTAATTTTTTCCTTTGTTCCTGAAATAATGGAAGTTTGTTTCTCCATCCCTCAAATACTTATTTTTCCACAAGTGTTACTCCACAGTGACTCTTTTCTTGACCACTGAGTAAAAATAGGTCCTCCCTCAGATCTTGTCCATATGATTTTTTCTCTATCTAAACGGACTATTTGCTTTATTCACAGAACCTTACATCTTGCAATTATTTATTCATTTATTTGTTAGTATCTTTTACTCTAAACTTCAAGTCCCACAAGTGCAAAGACATTATGTACTTTTTCTCACCACTGTACACTCTGTATCTAGAATTGTGTTTGGTAGTTTAAGATTCATTCATTCTGCTTTCACCTGTACAACAAATATTTATTTAATGTGTATAACCAGACTCTGCTAAATGTTGAATGTATAATTGTCAGCCAAGACAGAAATGGCTGCTACCCCTATAGTTTGCAGTCTTGTGAGGTATAGACAGTTACAAAGAAATGTAAGTGCTTTATTGAGGAAGTACAGAGTGCTATGGGAACACATAGATGGAAACCTACACCAATCTTGGTATTGGTGGTAGGGGTCAAAGAGAGTCTCCTGGGGAAATGACATTACAGCTATAGCTTGATGAATCAATAGGAACTTACCAGATGATGTGTGAAGGGAAAATAGTGTAGGATATAGAATTAATAGTATACACAAAGATTTGGAAGTGAAGGAAAGCATGGTGCAATTGAAGAAATTAAAGGAGCTCAGTATGGCTGGAACATAAATGATAATGTGAGGAGTGGTGAGAAGTAAGTTTGGAGAGGTATCATGCAGAATCTTAAGCCATGTTAAGAAATTTAAACTTTTTCAAATAGCACTGAGGAGGACTGAATGATTTTTCAGGAGTTGGTCAGTATGATTATAGTTGTGTTAAAAATCTTTGAGGATAAGTTACTTGGTGAAAGATACAGGAAATTTCTGCTCAGCAATGGGCAAGATATTATGGGATGAACAATTGGGTAATAAGCATTATACTCAGATGAATAATACAATTTAAAAATGCTTATTTCATAATATAGATATTCACTGGTATTATGCACAAGTAATAGATTCACTAAAATAAATTAAATTTCTATCTTCGTGGACTAAGTCACTGGGAATAAGAATGAAGGAAGGGAAAAGAAGTACAAGATTAGGGGAGCAGAGAGAGAGACATTTATAATTTATCAAAATATGAATTCTGACTCAGAACTGATGACTTCTCAGATTTCAGGTCCCAGTTTAAATGTTTAGCTTCAGCTCAATATCTTTATAGTTTAAAACACATGGAAAACAAACATATAGTTATATTAAAAAAGATAAGTCTCTATCAACCAAGTAAAACATGAAGGCAAGTTATCTGTTACTAGAAGATGTCATCACCACCCGGAGACAGCCTGGGTGGCTTGGACACAGGGATGATGATCACATGTAGAGATAACTGTGGAGGGGTGAAGGGGATGTACTCCCCATGGTAAGGGATCTGGCTATAGTTGCAAGGGGTGGTGATGATGGCAGCAGCAACATAGAGAAAATTCCCAAGCAGTGACAGGCCTGAGGTGATGTTGATGAGCTGCAGTGGGAATAAAAATTCTATTATTACTTAATAGTTATGTACAGAGAGAAGGCAGGGGAGGGTGGGTAAGAAGAGATCAAACAATGAACTTGTATGCATATCCGCATAACCCAAGGATATAGACAATGGAGTGGTGGTGGTGGTAGTGGTGGTGGGGAGGGGGTGGGGGTTGGAGCAGGCTGGAAGAGGCTAATGAGAGAAAAGAAGGACCTGTGTAATACTTTCAACAATAAAGATTTTAAAAAATAGTTATATAGTGCTTTATAGTCCTTTGTTATTTACTACTTATTTCAAAGTCACAATGGATGGATAGGATTATCCTCATTTCACTGGTGAGGAAAACGATTGCAATTATGTGATTTGCCTCAATCACACCATTGTGAATGTGGTGTAGGGATTATGTCATATCTTCTTTTCTTCATTTTTTTCTTGAAGGTGTTCATCTCTATTTTTTTAGCTGTGCTAGCAGTCTCTATTTAAATTAACCGCGGTTTATTAAATGATCTTGAACAAAAAACAGAAGGAAAATCACTTTACAAAGCTTCATTGTAGGGGAATGAGGCATTCTATCCAAGCTAATGGTCCAAATAGAGGCATTAAAATACCATTTTTAATGGAAATTTTCCAAACATGCATTTTTATCACCTCCTGGTTAATTTATTCTTTTATCTGTGGGGACACAGTAGTGCCCAGCAGATAGAATGTTCCCCGTAAATATGTATTGAATTCTCATGAAAAATAAAAGCTATTGTACACTAAGGTCTTCCTGCTGAGGCTTGCGAGCATCTTTGCTGAATGACTTCAAGCTACTGTGCTTTTGTTTGCTTTATTATTTCTGTGTTTTCCCTTGTTGTTAGGTTGTTACCTGTTACAACTTTGCATTTATAGCAATATCCCTCAATACTACTAATTTGCCATTTTTAATCTTCTGTGGTCTAGGATACCAAATATTCAAGTTTCTTGTAAATAAATCTGCAACATAAGCGAGCAGGATTGAAATGAGAGTGCAAGCGTCTGTTCTAAGGTTACAGGGCACAGATTTTCTGGTAATTATGAGAGAGAGAGAGAGAGAGAGAGAGAGAGAGAGAGAGAGAGAGAGAGAGAGAGAAACATTGATGTAAGAGAAAAACATTGATTGGTTGCCTCTCATATGCACCCCTACCAGGATCAGACCCGCAACCTGCATATGTGCCCTGACAGGGAATTGAACTGGTGACTTTTTGGGTGCACAAGACCATGCTCAACCAACTGAGCCCCACCAGCCAGGGCCACCCTATGCTTTTAATCAAGGTAAATTATATGCAAAGCTGACCTGCTATCTCTTGTGCCATCCTTTCCATATATGGCGTTTCTTCAGCCAGATATATTCTTTTTCCAGTGTTTGATAACCTAACTGCTATTCACTAGCAATACTCAGATCAGCTATCATTTAATTGGGAGATATGAGCTTCCAATGTTCCTTTGCCCCCACACTTCATACGCAGGATGAGGCAGGAGACACCAACTTGGTGAGCAAGAACTAGGTCTTTCATTTCAATGCCCTGTGCACTGCCTGCCACAGAGGAGGTGATCATTAATGTTTGCTGAATGACTTGAATTGAATAGCCATGTAGCGTGAAATGATGTATATAGCAAAGTGCAAAGTAAATCAATGTACAAATACAGGGTATTACTGCTGTTTCAGCTGATCAGGTACTTTTCTCATGTAAGGCTCTGCCAAGTCAGTTCAGATGTCTCTGTATTAGCTAGGTGCCCATCTATTATCATATAATTTTTTCTCTTCTTTTATCCTCACATGGGGGTATGTCATTGATTTTACAGAGAGAGGAAGAGAGAAAAAGGGGGGAGAGAGAGAGAGAGAGAGAGAGAGAGAGAGAGAGAGAGAGAGAGAGAGACCCAGTAATGGCCCTGATGGGAATTGTACCCACAACCTAGGTAAGCGCCCTGACTGGGAATTGAACCTGCAACCTTTTGGTGCTTGGGATGATGCTCCAACCAACTGAGACACCTGGCCAGGACAATATACTAGTAATTTGTGATATTTTTAAATGATCTTTTGATCACTAATAATTATTTATTTTTGCTATTTCTTTGAGTGGTTCTTATTGTTATTCCTCCCAGCATAATTTATCATTTTAACTTATTTTATTTCTTCTATTTTTACTGCATTTGCTTTTCTCATACTAAAAGAGAGTTTAAATGGTTTTTGCATGAGTTTTGGGACATGGTGACTCAATAAGAGACTTTATTTAAATTACATCTTGGTATTCAGACTCCCTGATGGATACTTAATATGCTGGGTCTTGTTTCTCCTCTGGGGCTTAAGTTATGGCATCAGAACGTGAGATAAACTTAACCCTAAATGATGTGCTGTCCATGTATTTTAATCAGAAGTCTAAAATCCCTGCAGACTTTGCTTCTGCAAGTCACCGATTTTGAACTCTGTCACTGTGTCTGATTGCTCATGTAATATTAAACCCTAGCTGAGCCCTAATTTCAAGAAATATGAATCAAACTTTGTAAATGAGAATTTCAAGAACTTCTGTACTAAAGAAAGTAGTTATTTTACAGTTGCTGAACTATACAAATAATGGAAAGTTTCTGAGAGTTGTTTTTGAGTTCACTTGTCATATTTTAAAAATGGACAGGAATTATTAGTTTCCAGTATACTATCCCACACATTTCATTTTATTTCATGACATCTCCATTTGGATGCCCACTAGGAATCTCAAATAATGTCAGAACTCTTAATTTTTATCCTTCCACTCTCAACCTATTCTTCCCAAATTCTACCTCTCAATAAATCATCAACAGTCACCAGTTGCTCAAGCTTCAAACTGGGAAGTCATTTTCTATTTCTTCCTTTTCCTTTCCTTGTCAGCAAGTTCTATTGTTTTGCTCTTCAAAATAAATATCGGAGTCTTCCTTTTTCTTTCCAGCTCCTCTGCTACAACCTTGGAGTAAAGAATCAACATTTCTCTGCTGGCTGCTACAATAGCCCTCTCTCTGTTCTCCCTCTAGCCCAGGCAGTCTGGCTCTGGAGTGTGTGCTTCTAATCACTTCCGTTAGCTGCCTCTTGTCTATTTCTCACTGCACTTAGAATAAAATCCAAACTCCTTATCATAGCCTTAGCCTTGGCAACAAGAGCTCATTAGAAGCTTCTGTGAGACATTTTAGTGAAGTTTGAATGGCAGACTAGGGTGGAGGAGCAGGCAGCAGCTAGAAATTGTTAATAGCAAGTCATTACTTTTGGGAATTTTGATGTAAAGAGGAGGAGAGAGGTAGGGGGCAACTAGAGAGATGAAAAGGAATAAAGGAGGTCCTTTTTTTAATTAAAGAGGAGACTTGATCAAACTAATATTGGGAAGGAGACAGAATAGAAAAGCTTGAAATGTAGGATGCAAGAGATGACTGAATAATAACTTTGAAGGGTCAAGCAGAGGATGGTGGGTTAGCCTTAAACACTGTACTAGTTATCTATTGCTGTGTAACAAATTACCCTAAAACTTAGCAGCTTCAAATGATAAACATTTATAATCTCACACAATTTCTGTGGGTCAGAATCTGGGAGCTATTTGCTGAGTAGCGGAGTAGTTCTGGCTCAAGATCTCTTGGGATGCCTCTGAACTTGACTGGAGCTGGAGCAGCTGCTTCCAGGCTGCTGGCAAGAAGCTTAAGTTCTTCCCCCCAGGGCTGCTTATGACAAGGTTTCACCTAGAGTAAGTGATCCAAGAGAGAGCTAGAGAGTCAGAGCCCAAGACAGAAGGTGCAGTGTCTTTTATAATCTAACATTGGAGTAATGCCATCACTTACCATCACTTCTGTCATATTCAATTGTTCATACAGAATTATCCTGGTGCAATGTGGAGGCGACTACACATGGGTATGAATGCCAGGAGGCAGGGCTCATTGATGTCCATCTTAAAGGTTGGCTACTGCAGAACTCCAAAAGAAAACTTGACTCTGTAAAAAGAAGTGTGAGAGAAAGGAGAAGTTAAGAGGAAGGCTGACCTGTGGCTTCAGTTTTTTTTCCAGTGAATGGAGAGGCAAGTCATTTTCTGAGAGGGATGGAGTAAAAGAGAGAGTTTGGAGGGGAGGTTGAGGCTTGGAATCACTATTCAGGAGAATTGGGGAGGCAGCCCTTTTTGGATGTAGGATGGTAAGGCAGACTTGAGAGCTCCGCTGAGATGGGAAATAAACAATGTGCAGGAACAACACCAGTCTGCCTGGTTGTATGATTTTTCTCCCCCAGGCATAGTGGAGCAGAAATGGTGACAGTGGATGATTGGTATGATCCAGGATGGAGCTTTGTTCAAAGGTTGCCACCATGCCAAAGAAGACAGGATAGTTGTGAAAAATGTCGGGGGAATGACTGAGATAATCTGTCATGGAGCTGGAAGGAAGGCCCTGAAACCAAAGGAAGCTGAAAGATGTGAGAATATGGATGGGGTCAAGGATCTTAAGATTTTGATATGGTTGAAGTGGAGGTTAAATTAGAGGGAGGGAGGGAAGCTTGGATGCAGGAGATGATGGTTAGAGATGACTTTGGAGTTTGAGACATTCCCTATAATATATATGGGGAATGTTTCTGGAAAATGAACTAGATTTATAAAAATCTAGATTCATTTTTCCATACAAAATGGAATAATTGGTTAATTAGCCAACATGTATTTGTTGAGCAATTACTACATATTCACAAATGTGTGAGCTGTTGCAGGTGATTAAATCTATTAAAGTACACTTCCTCCTACTAATGTCTCCACCATATGGTTTTTTTTTGACTTACCAAAGGGTTTTTTTTTAATCTTATGAAAGAATCTATTATAGGTTTTATGAAATAATATGAAATAATGCACATCTTTCTATATGGGTATATTATGATAGAATTTTAAATATACACATGGGTGTGATACACCAATTTAAACAAATGTCTTATGGAAAGTAAATGTGGATTATTTCTCAGTGTTTGCAGTTTGAAAAATATTTCAGAAAATTACCTTCTTCTGATTAATTATTAGCAACTGTATAGAACAGTTCTCAAAGTGTGGCCCCTGACTAGCAATATAGACACCACCTGAGCACTTGTTAGAAATGCACATTCTGGGTTGCACCTGGGATCCGCTGGATCAGAAGCTCTGGGAGTGGGGTCCAGCAATCTATGTCTTAACAATTTCTTTAGGTGATTTTGATGCCATCTGAAGTTTGAGAACTAGCATAGAAGATGTTAAAACAATAATAAAACAGGACTCTTCTTTCTTTGGGTTCCACTTTACACTTCAGAATTACTGACAAAGCTATTTTTCACTTTGTCACAGTGAGAACAGTACTGTTTTTAATGCTTTACTTACTAGTATATTTCCAAACTTATATAATCAACTTCTTACAATTTCCTCACAGACACTTTTTCACTAAAATTTCATGATGCAAAGTCCAGAGAAAGTAAAACTATATTCTGTAAGAAATATGTCTCCTTATAAGACATATTTATAATAGTTGAAACTAAAGTTTAAGACCTTTTTCTTGATAGTAGATTTGGCCATTTTATTGTCCATAAACAATTTATTTACCCATGTTTAGCCCATGAAACACAGTTTAAAGTAGTTATAATCTAAACTAGAAGCCTGGTGAACGAAATTCGTGCACGGCAGGGGGTTGTCCCTCAGCCCAGCCTGTACCCTCTCCAATCTGGGACTCCTGGAGGGATGTCCGACTGCCCGTTTAGGCCCGATCCCACCAGGATCGGGCCTAAACGGGCAGTCGGACATCCCTCTCACAATCCAGGACTGCTGGCTCCCAACTGCTTGCCTGCCTGCCTTCCTGATTGCCCCTAAACTGCTTCTGCCTGCCAGCCTGATCACCCCCTAACCACTCTGCTGCCAGCCTGGTTGATGCTTAACTGCTCCCCTGCCAGCCTGTTTGCCCCCAACTTCCCTCCTCTGCCAGCCTGGTCACCCCTAACTGCCCTCTCCTGCAGGGTTGATCACCTCCAACTGCCCTCCCTTGCAAGCCTGGTCCCTCTCAACTGCCCTCCCTTGCAGGCCTGGTCCCTCACAACTGCCCTCCCTTGCAGGCCGGGTGCCTCCCAACTGCCCTCCCCTGCTGGCCATCTTGTGGTGGCCATCTTGTGTCCACATGGGGGCAGGATCTTTGACCACATGGGGGCAGCTATATTGTGTGTTGCAGTGATGATCAATCTGTATATTAATTACTCTTTTATTAGATAGGATAGAGGCCTGGTGCAGGAGTGGGGGCCAGCTGGTTTGCCCTGAAGGGTGTCACAGATAAGGGTGGGGGTTCCCTTGGGGCATGGGGCAGCCTGAGCGAGGGGACTGTGGTGGTTTGCAGGCCGGCCACGCCCCCTGGCAACCCAAGCGGAGGCCTGGTATCTGGAATTTATTTTCCTTCTACAATTGAAACTTTGTAGCCTGGAGCGGAGCCAAGCCTGGGGCTCCGGCAGCCATTTCTGTGGCAGTTAATTCACCTTCTACAATTGAAACTTTGTAGCCTTAAGCGGGTGAGCCTGGCCAGGGTGTGTGGAAAGCTTTGCTTCCCCTGTTGCCGGTGGCAACCCTGGCCTGCTCTCTCAAGCTCCATTCTGCCGCCATTTGTTTGAATTTGTTTACCTTCTATAATTGAAACTTTGTAGCTTGAGTGGAGGCTTAGGCCTGCAACGGCTATGGAAAGCTTGGCTTCCTCTGTTACCTGGCAAACCTTGCTCTCTGTGGCTGTAGCCATCTTGGATTGGGGTTAATTTGCATACTCACCCTGATTGGCTGGTGGGCGTGGTTTGGCTGGTGGGCGTGGTTTGGCTGGTGGGCGTGGCTTATGTAGCGGAGTGATGGTTAATTTGCATATTACCATTTTATTAGAGAGGATACTATTAACCACTTACTGTTTTAATAGTAGCCACTATTTGAGTGATTGTTCTACACATAATTGCTGAATACACTATTAAAAAAACTCTGGTTCTAGCTGGTTCAGTTCATAGAGCATCAGCCCATGGACTGAAGGGTCATGGGTTTGATTCCTAGTCAAGGGCATGTATTTTGTTTGCAGGATCCATCCTGGCATGCAGGAGTCAACCAATGTGTCTCTCTCACATCCATGTTTCTCTCTCTGTCTCTCCTCCACCCTTCCACACTCTCTAAAAATCAATGGAAAAATATCCCCAGGTGGGGATAACAACAACAGCAACAACACCCCCAACCCTCCTCCCAAATACAACAAAACACCTCTGTATAAATAAAAAAAGGAATTTGTCAAATTTCAGTTTTCTAAAATAGAGAAATATTTATTCAGCATTGCTGGGGAAAGAGGTCTTCCATGCAAATAAATTTTCTAGGAATCTGACCTTTATTTGTGTATATACAGTACAACTATTTCTTTTTCAATTTATATCAATAAAATAAGAAGATTATTTGGTAGGGTGACCAGTTTGATTTTTAACCATGGGAGCTCTGTTTTGAATACATTTTATAATATTATATTTTTCCAATTAAACAAATGTTTATTGAGCACCTACAATTTTCATGAAGTGTATTGGGTGGTAAGATGATGCTGGGGCGGACCAGCAGACCCTGAGCAACAGATGAATAGATTACTCTGATACACATTTCTGTGAAAGAGAGGCTAAGGGGCTAGCTGGCATAAGGAGCCAAAAAAGCCCTGTTCACCTGCCTCCTTAGGCTTTTATTGTAACAACAGCTTGAACTAAAATTAATCTCTCGATGCAATCAGCAGGGTAAGCCTCCTTGAGAAAACACCTGCATCTATAGTGTCTTTCAAACAAGGACATTTTTAAGTCTAAACATAAAGATTCTAGTAAAACACCTGGGGGCTCAGACTTGTTTGGAAAAGTCAAGGCAGGGTCTGCCACCTTCAGCAAGGTCCCCCAGAGGCCTCTGACCTTTCAGAGAATCCTCCTTACAGACTTTCCAACCAAGTCCCATGCTTCTCAACAAGATGGATAATAAGATGATGAGAGATGACACTATGGTGGCGACATAGGGGACTCCTGAATTTCCCTCCTCCCAGGATGAATTGAATATATAGAAACTAGTTGAGTGACTCCTACACATGGTGGTGGTGGGGGGGGGGGCGGGGGGTGGTTGGGGGTGCTGAGAAAATATCCATCTGGAAAGGGGTAGGAAAGGCTGAGATACACTTTTGTCATAAACCCCACTTCTAGCATAGCACCTTACAATCAGGAGGGAGCCCCCAACTCCCAGCTTCCTCCTGAGGAAGGAGGGGTGTAGATCACACATTTAGTGCCCCAACTTTTATGTACATACAATTGTTATAGGTTTTACCTGTAGAGTTTTGAACTCATTACCATTCACTTTACATGTAAAATAGTCTTAGTTGAGCAGACTTATCCCTAACTTTTCCTCCTAAGTGCATTACGTGCAGCTAGTGTGAAGTGCATAATTAAAGCTACATAACAACTGCACGGGGTTTGTATTTGCTGAATGTCAACTGTTCGAATTACTGATCTTGCACGGTCTTATTTGGGTTTTCACAGGTGATATTTCTCTGTAAGCCCTGTTCTGCATTGATGACATTAAAAGACCCTAGCCCTGTTTATCTGCTTGGCCTCAGTCATCTCCCTACCCCCACCCAGATATTAATATTAGCTTCAAATCACCCAATTTTCTTGAACTTACTCCAAACATTTTGCAGAGCCTTTTAATTTTTGCAAATTTGCATGATCAGTAAGACCTGCTGGACCTCGAATGCAAATGGCAAATGCAGTGCTTCAAGGAAGCTAGGGAAAGCCAAATTTCAACCCCTTTGTCACCAACAAAAATGAACCTATCCTAGGGAAGGACTGAGCAGATATTGTCAGTGGGGAGGTACAAGAGAAATGTTCTAGGAAATTAGAATTTAAAATGCACAGCATGAACCTGAATATTAGAGAAGAAGTTATACATCGACCCTTCTGATGTTTAACAGAGAGAACCATTCAATTTCCATCTCATTAAATATTAGAAATCAGATTGGATTTCTATTTTTTCTAATAAAAATCCCTTACCAAATTACCTTTGAGTTACCAATTTAAGAACTCCTAGTACATTCTCCAAATTTATAATCCTATATAATAAAAGCGTAATATTCAAATCAACCAAATGGCAGAATGACCAGTTGGCAGGGTGTGGGGCCGGAGAGCAGGCAGTGCCAGGACAGTCAAAGTGTGTGCCAGCAGGCAGAGGGAGGGAACGGCCATGGGGGTGGGGGAGCAGCGACCAGTGGTGGCAGAGAGGCGATGGAGAGGGGGGTCCTGGCACCGTCCTCTAATTGGCCTGGTGGCAGCAGCGGCAGGGTAATGGGGGCAGTGCCGTCCCCTGATCGCCCATCCAGTTGCCTCCCGCAGAGGGAAGCCAGACTGCAGCTTAGGTCAGTTCCCCATGGGAAGCGGGCCTAAGCCATCAGTAGGATATCCCCTGAGCACTACCGGAGTGTGAGAAGGTGCAGGCTGGGCTGAGGGATGCCCCCCTCCCCCTGTTCACAAATTTTTGTGCACTGGGCCTCTAGTGTGATATATAATATGTTTCTTATTTACAAGGGCCCTGAGAAGTGATGATAAGGGATCAGTGAATGTAAAACTAGTTTGGTGGAAAAGTTATTCAGCTTTAATCATGGCAATAAGAAATACTGTACCCTATTTTTAACTCATGATCATGGTGGATTCATGACGCACATTTCTTATTTTAATACACATATTAAATTTAAAAAGCCATGTTGCCTGTAGCTTGCAAGCAGAATTTCGATAAATATCATTTATTTATGGTTTCTGCCTTTTTTTTTTCCTTTTCTGGTTCCCCTATCTTTTTTATAAAAATAGATGATTTAGGGATTGTAGGAGTTGTTCTAAATAATTTGGTGGTTAAAACAAGTTATTCTTGTAATTTCAATTTTTGTTTCTGTGTCTACAGCTTGTTACTGTTAATAAACTGACACTGATAAATATTACAAGTCTATATTTAAGTTGATAGAGTTTAAATAAATTTGGAAAATTTAATGTTGATATTTATATGTTTATTATTATACTTATGCTGCTACCTATATTATTTACTACTAGGGGCCTGGTGCACGAAATTCATGTACTGGCGGTCGGGGATCTCTCTCACATACTGGAAGCCCTCCGGGGATGTCCTACTGATGGCTTAGGCCCGCGCCCCACAGGGAGCGGGCCTAAGCTGCAGTATGGCCTCCCTTTGTGGGAGGCAACTGGGCTGATCAGGGGAAGGCATCAGCCCCATCACCCTGCTGCTGCAGCCACTGCTAGTAACTGCAGCCACCAAGGTGTTTTTATCAACATGGACTCCAGTCCCTTCACTAAGAAAAAATGACAACTTTCTTTAGGAATTTTCAAGATGTGTCTTTCATAGGATATGCATTTCTTTATTTATTTTTTATCCTCACTGAGGGTATGTTTCCATTGACTTTTAGAGAATGTGGAAGAGAAAGGGGAAGACAGAGAGAAACATCAAAGTGAGAGGAACACTTTCATTGGTTGCCTCCTGCATGAGCCCTGATCTGGGCCCCGGCCAGGGAGGAGCCTGCAACCTAGGTACATGCCCTTGATCAGAATCGAACCCAGACCCTGCTGTCTGCAGGCCCAGGCATTATCCACTGAGTCAAACCGGCTAGGGCAGAATATGACATTTCTTAGCTCTCCAGCAGCGGACCTTCATTTTTTTCTCCAGAAGTGTGGTGGAAAAACCCTAGATCACCTTTTTGGATTCTTATTACCCAAGTTACTAAGAATATTACCAGTGGCATACAGGGAGCTTAGCCAATGTGCAGTCAGAAAAGGTGTTTCCTCTATAGTTCACACCAATCAATGGCTGGGCCCTGCCCAGGCCTAAAGCCTCTGGCCGAAGCTTTAGGCCTGGGCAGGCCCCTCCAGCTCCTTCTGATCACCGGCTCAACCCTAACCAGGCCTGCCCAGACCGAAAGCCTCTGGGGCAGGAGCAGAAACCCAGCTCCCTGCGATCAATTGCAGGGGGTCCCCTCCTGCCCAGGCCGAAAGCAGACCCCCAGCTACCTGCCCAGGCGATCTATCACAGGGGGTCCGCTGGTGCACCAGGCCTAAGCAACCCCCAGCTCTCTGCGATCGATTGCAGGGGGTCTGCTCTGACACCAGGCCGCAGAGGACACCCAGCTCCCTGCTATCGATTACTGGGTGTCTGCTCCGGCCCCAGGCCAAAAGCCTCCAGCGGAGGTTTTCGGCCTGGTGTCAGAGCGGACCCCAGCTCCCTGCGATCCGTTGCAGGAGGTCCGCTCAGGGCACCAATCTATGCAAATTAACCGCCATCTTGGTTGGGTTTATTTGCATACTCGCTCTGATTGGCTGGTGGGAGTGGCTTGGCTGATTGGCCTGGCTGGTTGGCGTGGTTTATGTAGCGGAGTGATAGTTAATTTGCATATTACTCTTTTATTAGAGAGGATACTTGGGATTTGTTCCATTGAAACTTACTTATGTGTACCTTAGCATATTTCTTTGTTAATTCACAGTAATAAAATATAAGAAACAAATCCAATTCATGTTGCTTCATTAAAGGTTGAAAGTTGTTTCTCACTCATCTTGGGCATCAGACAGCATATGAACATTTAAATAGTATTTTTTAAAGAGAAAATGACCTGGTTTTCTTGAACAGCCCTGTAGATCTGTTTTACTCTGTTTTTGTGGTCTCATATCTTTGTATGCTTGGCTATCTTTGATTGAATCTAGACTTTATATTTAAAAATTTATTTATGGGAATAATTTAAAGTCTGGGATGAAGGTCTTCTTGTCCAGAGATAATTCTTTTTTTTTTTGGCCAGGAGTCTGAGAGTACTAGCAATCTAAAATCACTTTAATACCAATGGTAGGAACAGATTTTTTTTCCATCTAAAAGATTTAAAGATGAGTTTTAGTCCCTGTGAGGAATGGCTTACTTAAAATTTCTCTAATGCATATGATGCAGGTCTTTGGGATTTAATCCAAAACACTGGGGATTTATGTGAGCCCCTTCACGTAGCAGGTCTGGGCTCCAAGTTTTGTCCCACTGGGTGAAGAGACTGTCAATAGTGTTGCTTCGCTTTCAGCAGCCTCTTCTGGAATTTGTCTTAAGGCAAAAGTAGATTCTAAGGAAAACCTCACTTCTCTGGATTTTCACATTTTCCAAGATCTGAGCTCAGTCATTTTCACTGTTTTGTTAAGACTCTGATGCCTTCTAGTAGATATTTTTATATTTCATTCAGCCTTTTTACTATCCTCAGCAGAGGGGCTGGTTCAAGTGACCAGGTTCTTCATCACCAGAACTAACATTGACTTTCCTTCTTTATCTATACTAATAAAAGGGTAATATGCGAATTAGACTGGGAGACCTTCCGGACGTCCTTCTGGACAAAGCCATGGTGGTGGGCCGAGGCAGAGGTGGTTAGGGGTGATCAGGCCTGCAGGGGAGAGTAGTTGGGGGTGAGCAGACTGGGGAGGGGAGGGGAGTTGGGGGCGAGCAGGCAGGCAGGGGAGGGCAGTTAGGGGTGACCAGGGTGGCAGGGGAGGGCAGTTAGGGGCAATCGGGCTGGCAGGGGAGTGGTTAGGAGGTGATGAGGCTGGCAGGCAGAAGCGGTTAGGGGCAATCAGGCAGGCAGGCAGGTGAGCAGTTGGCAGCCAGCAGTCCTGGATTGTGAGAGGGTTGTAGCCCTATGTTCATTGCAGCATTATTTACAACAGCCAAAATTTGGAAGCAGCCCAAGTGCCCATCAGTAGATGGTACATTTACACAATGGAATACTGCTTTGCCATAAAAAGGAAGAAAATTTTACCCTTTGTAACAGCATGGATAGACCTGGAGAACGTTATGATAAGCAAAAGAAGCCAGTCAGAGAAAGACAATTACCATATGATTTCACTCACATGTGGAATTTAATGAAAAAACTGAACTACCAAGCCAAATAGAGAGATTCACGGATAGAGAGCAGGTAGATAGCTCTGGTAGCAGGGATTGGTGTTGGTGTGTGGAGGGATTGAGCAAAACAGAAAAAGAAAAAGAAAAAGAGAGAACTCATAGACATGGACAACAGTGTAGTGATTGTGGGTGTGGGAAGGAGGTGGGTGAAGGTAGAAAAGGGCATAGAGGAGATAAATGATGATGGAAAAAATAAAATAAAAAATAAAGGTAAGCAAAGCTATTTGAAAAATGCCTTATTGGAAAAATGCAGATTTAGGCATGCTAATTATTAAAGTGAAGAATATAAAGTTATTGTGCAGAATTTAAGAGCAGATCTAAAAGTCACGACATTTTTTGATGTGCTGGGCCTAATTTGCATGTAAATATAGGCCCTGGAGTATCATCTACACATTCAAGGACTGTCTTTTGGCTTATTCTGTGAAACCAATGTGTATTTCTGCTTGAACATTATGCTTGAAACCATGCTGTAAAACATATTTTAATATGCATGTTTTGAAAAGTAAAAAGAAGAGGCACAGTGATTTTGGGAACTATCTGGTTAAAATTGGCTTTAAAAATGTTGGGGTATGTATAATCAATTTTCACTAAAGTTGCGTTTGTATCAACTCGGGGGTTTTGTAGGAGAATTGGCGGCTGGAAGGAGAACACCAGAGTTTCATGCTGGGGAGTTACAAAGCCCTTTGTCTACATATGGGAACATGATTCTATATCCCAACTCCAAAGACTCTTGGGGTGCACGGAAGACATTCAACTGAATTCTGACCAATTTAAAACAGGAAAATAGGAAAGTAGAGTAATAGAGCTTGTCAGCCGTGATCACTTGAGCAGACCTTTGTGTGGCCCGAAATGTAACGATTCAGATCAATCTGATAATGTGAGCATTTCGCTTAGTTCAATGTTTCTAAACCATTTTTATTGTGTGATAAACTTGGGGGCTTGCTACTCTTCTAATACTTTCATCACTCACCACAGCAATCACCATGAATTTATATGGAAAAAAAATTGAGTCAGTGTTACGCTAAGTGTAACACCCTTACGAGCTCTCTTAGGCTTTTCTGATACCTCAAGACACATCTTGCTAACGAGTGTACAAAATACATCGAGATGCAGCACAGATGCTCACAGACACAGATCACAGCCAAGGCGGCTTGATGCTGAGATGCGGAGTGCAGGTCCCAGGAAGGAGCTGGGCGGGGCCTCACTGGCTGCCCCGCCCCGTGCTGCTGCCTTTAGGACAGCTCGCTGCAAAACAAACGCTGAACACTATTTTTGCTTTTCACCTTTTCTCGGAAAAGCAAAACTCCTCTTTGCATTTCTTTCGGTTAGTGAAAACGGCTACTAATTTAAGTAGGTCTTTCATAAACAAAGTGGCGTAACAGAAATCTTTGAAAAAGCGGGAGATACCTGTGTGTCTGAAATTAAATGGCAGGATCAGGATTGACAGGGGCGGGAGTTTCCAGGAGCTCATTTATTTATGAAATAGACCCCCCCTCCCCCCCCCACTGCAGGAGAGGCAGCGCCCAACTGACCAAATGATGGCACCTCATGGTACTTTCCTTGGTCAATGTAGCAGGGCCATCATGAGTTATTTCACTAAGACTATTGTTTGGATTTACATGTTGCTGTTAGCCTGAATTGTTTTGGGGGCTATAATTAATTATCTTATTTATTTGTTGTTTATTGCATTTATTGGGGCGACATAATTAATCCTTTTAAATTGCCTTTTTTGTGAAAAGATGGTAGATGAGGCTTTGCTGGTTTGCTGCCCATGAGAGCCTTTGATTGGAAAAAAATCTAACAAATCTCAAATAATTTCTCTTGAGAGTCCCAAGTTGATGAAGACAAATTTTTGATGAATCTCTAACAAGAATCAAATGCATAAATCTTTAAACCTAACGAGTGTTTGTTTTTTCTTCAGGGCTTCATTACCTCTCTCACTTGAGGGCAAATAATGACTAATATTATTTTTTTGGAGGCTTTGGAGTTGGGATATAGAATCATGTTCCCATATGTAGACAAAGGGCTTCCTAACTCCCGAGTGGCTAGTAGAGAAATTTTTGGCTTTGTTTTGTCCAAGATGAGCAAAAATAAAAATAATTTAAAATCAATATCTCATTACTTTTGTGAAACAACAGATATCCTTAAACTGATACAAAAATAAATATTCTTATGCATTTCTGTTTCCCTCACAAATACTAAAATAAAGGAAAATGTGGATTATTTTCTAATTTGACCAAATTCTCTTCATTATACCTAAGAATGCCTCCTTTTAGTGTTCTTTCTGAATTCCATTTCATCAATTAATAGCAAAGTATTCTTCCCATACTTGGTTCTGAGAGAAGTTCTTGCTTATAGGAAAAAGTACAGAAAAGTTAATATATAGGTCTTAGTTCTTCCAGGATGCTATGGTTAGAAAAGACAAATATTTCTTTGTTGTTTCACATGGACTTTATTCATTTAAAAACGAATTTTTCCTTTATGGTATAATTTTTTTAAATTTATGTTTATTTGCAGTTCACTGTATTACTCAGAACACAAGACCACAATCTCTCTATCTTGATAAGACCCATCAATGCCCATGTGTCCTGTCCACGGAGAACGGGGTGTTACAGAACCAAGTCGGGCCTCACTGGCAAGCAAGTCATTATGTGATGGGGCTGAGTATTGTTTTAGAGTCTTCCAGGAATTTAGTGCTATTTTCAAAGCTGTATTTTGAAGAAGAAAAAGAAGTACATTGAGACTTACAAACTAGGATGTTCTGTCTTAGTGTTTCCGGAGTGAACCTGGTCTGCATGTTCATAGTTTTGAATGATGGACTGGAGTTAAATATCAATGCCTGGTGTTGCTGGGTGACAGGGCAGCACTGAGTGTTAAATATCCCTTCAGGAAAAATGTATTTACACACACGCTGACAGTTCATTTCCAGGTGGGAGCCTCACGTCTGCTCCGCACACGGTAACTTCAATCTTCCTGCTGTGAAATTTTAGACAGGTTGTCTGCAGGGGCTCTGCCAGACCTATTAATATTTATACATTCCATTCACACTCCAGTCAGAGCATATAAGTTGCAGATCTTTCTGATTTGGAAGCTATTAAGATTCATGACCCTTTTAGCTATTTACTTCGCTCTGTCTAGGAGCCTTTGCAATCAGCTTACACTTAAGAAGAAAGCACAAATCATTACTGTTCAAATATTGTCCTGTATTGTGACCATTTGTAGTCCATCAAAGGGTGTTAAGAGCTTTAATGCATTCATTTATCTCAGAGACACAGGTGATTAGATGAGGCATTCTTCTCTTGGAAAGGGATAGAAGTGTTACTTATACCAAAAATTGCTTTTTAAATTCCAAATTAATGACTCAGGATGAAGCTTCATATGTTATTAAGAAGTAATATCTGATCAATTTTTTCTTCTTGAGAGCAGACATTGATTGAACAAATGATGGAGGTGATGTACTGAATAGAATAGAACAAAGACAATCAAATAGTTAGGTGTGCATTAGGCCTGCCTCTGAAGAAGTCCTCTTTTCTTAACATTTTGAGTCGTATGTGTTTCTGGCTTACAAAGTGTTGTGTGATCAGAGATAGACCTTATATTGAATTAATTTGTGAGATTATTTCATATGTTCTATTAGTGTCTCTAAGACATTTAATCTCATTCTATCAAAATAGTTTTATTCTATTGAAAGAAAAAATCAGAACACTAGGAGAAAATGGGGGTGGGGCAGGAGGAGAGGGCATTGATTTTTGTTCAGTGGTTACTATGTAAGTATTTTACATTTATTAATTATTTTGAACCTTACAACAACCATCGAAGTAGGTATTATAGCCATTTGTTGAATAGAAACGGAATCTTAGAGAGGTCAAGAAGTTTGCCAAAGACTACACATTTAGTTAACACACGTTCAGTTGTGATATCTTGTTCTTTAGGTGCGATTTCATCTACATTTCTCATAGAAATATCAAGTTGTGGCCCTCAACAGGCCATATTCTATCTATATACAGATTTACTACCCCTATGAAATGCTTTAATACAAAATGTGTATCTTATGAATTCCCAAAGTAAGATAGGCCTATTGGTTTGCTTCTGGTTCATTTTCTAACCTTCAAATTAAAATGAAAAAATCAGTAACTGATTTATTAAAAACCAGTATTACCTCCACCACCACCACCTTTACCATGATCTCCACCACCATTGGTTTCACACCCATCTTACTGCTTATAAGATAAATCATTAAATCAAATTAGATCAAAGCAGTTCTTATTTTCTATCTGTGAGTTTCCAAATAAAAGTTAGTATCATACATTTTGGAGTGCAGACAGCCTATAAAACATTTGCAAACATTGACTTTTTGGGAGATTTTTACCCAACATGTCCATATTTCAAAATATCTATATATATATAAAGAGGAAATAAGCCAATTAGCTGGGATGCCTTAAGGTGTCACAACTGGCTCAGGAGGAGGCTGCATCACGACTGGCTCAGGAGGAGCTGCGCGTGCAGATGGGCAGGAGGGGACTGCGTGCCACCCCCACCCCAGTGGACACACACCACGGGTGGGGGCATGCTCTGAGCACCGGGGCACCTCTGTGCATGAGCTGCAGAGGAAACACCTTTTCTGACCGCTCATTGGCTAAGCTCCCTGTACTCCGCCACTCGCAGTGTTCTTGGTAACTTGGGTAATAAGAATCCAAGAAGGTCATCTAGGGTTTTTCCACCTCACTCCTGCAGAAAAAAACAAAGGTCCGCTGCTGGAGGGGCTAAGAAATGTCATATCCTGCCCTAGCCGGTTTGGCTCAGTGGATAGAGCATCAGCCTGCGGACCGCAGGGTTTGGGTTTGATTCTGATCAAGGGCATGTACCTAGGTTGCAGGCTCCTCCTTGGCCGGGACCCAGGTCAGGGCTCATGCAGGAGGCAACCAATTGAAGTGTTCCTCTCACATTGATGTTTCTCTCTGTTTTTCCCTCTCTCTTCCACATTCTCTAAAAATCAATGGAAACATATCCTCAGGTGAGGATTAAAAAAAAAAGAAAGAAAGAAATGTCATATCATATGAAAGACATATCTTGAAAATGCCTAAAGAAAGTTGTCATTTTTTTGTGGTGAAGGGACTGGAGTACGTGTTGATGAAAACAACTTGGCGGCTGCAGTGGCTGGCAGTGGCAGCAGCAGCGGGGTCATGGGGGTGGCTCCTTCCCCTGATCAGCCTGGTCACCTCCTGCAGAGGACATCCCCTGAGGGCTCCCAGACTGTGAGAGGGGGCAGGCTGGGCTGAGGGACCCCCACCCCAGTGCATGAATTTCGTGCACTGGGCCTCTAGTTGTTATATAAAATAAAATCAATTGCTTAATTACATTATTTTTGCTTGCTTTGAAGATGAGTCAGATTCAAAGATGTGATTTCTTTAGCCCCAAATTACCTTTGTGTTGATAAAAATGGGGGATGTTGTGACATCTTGCTTTCCTGAGAATGACTTACCACGCAGGTACATGGAAACTGTAGCGCCAACAGTGGCTGAGCTGGTTTTTCTCGAGGAAGGTTTGGGGAGAAATCAATCTCCCATAGTGAGCACCAATGTGGTAACATAAAGTTAAATTTATTCAGTGTTTGGTCAGTTATACCACACACTGAAATGGGTGAAATAAACTTGAGTTGCCAAAGCTCAAGAAAACAAACCAAAACCTTTTATATTAAAAACAACCAAAACAACTCAGAACAACAAAAGAAAACATGAAATTTATTCCATATCAAAATCAGAATGGGTTTTCAAATGCTATTTCTTTGGGAAAAAGACAAATTTTTGATTCATCACTGCTTTTCAAGATTACCATCTTTTGTCCATCAAGTTTTCTGAAAATGGGGCAGCGGATGAAGGACTGACAAGATTAAACAGACTCTTTATAGCCTTGATCTTACTTTCCATTTCTGTTTTCTCTGGCATCACCTGGTTTGATGAGAAGTAGCTATTTGATGAGGGCAAGCTTTATACCTGAGAACCACTCTCACTCTTTCAAACATTATGTTTAAAGGCTTAAGATACGAGATACTTCTGTTTCATTCACATTTTGGCATTCACAGCCTGCGAGGTCACTTTCAGACAGCTCAGGTTTGCTGTGTCAGGTTTTGTGCACTGGCTGGTGCAATCTTAACTTGGTGATACCTAAGATTTCTTTCAGCTTCCTTTTAGTAAGGACGTGAAAAAAGGTAGGTGTTTAATCTTTGTGTAATCCTTAAAGTATCTGCCAAAAAAGATTTTTTTTTTATCATAGTCAAAACTGCTTTTCCTTGCATATTTTCACCAGAAAAAAGTTTAAGTGGGATTTTGAAATATCTTCAATCATCCCTTTATCCACCTCAGTTATTCTCCTCTTAAATGGTGCCATTTGTACCTTGTCAGACATGGACAGAGGCATACTAATTGGAAATTTAAAAGTGAGAGAGAGCCGAAACCGGTTTGGCTCAGTGGATAGAGCGTCGGCCTGCAGACTGAAAGGTCCCAGGTTCGATTCCCGTCAAGGGCATGTACCTTGGTTGCGGGCACATCCCCAGCAGGGGTTGTGCAAGAGGCAGCTGATCGATGTTTCTCTATCATCTCTATCCCTCTCTCTTTCTCTCTGTAAAAATCAATAAAATATATTAAAAAAAAAAAGTGAGAGAGAGATGAGATAGGTTTGTTCCGCAACTGAGTCATACTGGTGTCTTGAAAAGCTGATGTTACTTTAGAAACACTAAAATAAAGACAAAAATCTAGCATGTTATTATTAATAATTCGAATATTATTGTTAATTTCTGTCACCCAGCTACTAGGCAAAAAAGCTATGATTCCAACTGCAGTTTTTCTTAGCTCAGAGCCTAAGCTTTTTTTTAGCCACCATGTTATATTGTTTCCCTGATTTTCCTCTTCCACTGCCCATAACCCTCACTCCAGTTCAGGGGGTGGCCCCTTCTCATCACATTTACTCATCAAGGCATATCTGTTTCCATCTGCAGTTCTGTGTATATGTGATGGTCTCAGCCACTGGGTTGTCACCTCTTTGAGAACAGGGTTAGTAACTTATATGCCATAGTATTTTAAACCATTAATCTATCATTCCCATTTGCATGGCACATGGTCACTTTGTTTTAATGCACACTTTTGTAGTACAAAAACTTCAGAAATAAAGTCAGCATCCTTAATAATTTTCAGACTTCACACAAAACTGAGAGACAAATTTAAGAAGCCCATTTTTAAAAAGGACTTTGTAAGGACCCCTGGCCTCAGCCATCATAAAAAATAGAAAGAATAGCTCATTGCAAACATTAAACCAAACCTGTGGTTTTGTGAGATACCTACTTGCTAAAAAAGGCCACAGTTTGGAATGGAAATATTTTTGCTACCCAGATTAGTGTGGTCTCAATTATTTTAGGACCAGATTGACAGCATTTATTGAATTTGCTTTTAAGAAAATATACACATCCCTTTCAGTGCAGGTTCCCTTCGCTATTTCAATCAATAGTTCTATTAGACACCATATTATATTAATCCATAAAAAAATTAGTGTCTTCAGCATGCTGACGTTCACTTGCACCCCTATTACAACCAATCACAGTAGTCCCTCCTTATCCATCGTTTCACTTTCCATAATCTCCATTACCTGTGGTCAAATGAGTAAAACTTCCAAAAACATTAAATTGGAGATTCTGGAAATAAACAACTCATAAGTTTTCAGTTGCTAGCTAGTCTGAGTACTGGATGAAACCTTGCGAGACCCACTTCATCCCTCCCAGGACATGAATCACCCCTTTGTCCTGTGTATCCACATTGTACATGCTCCCTGCCCATTTGTCACTTAGTAGCCCTTAAGGCTATCAGATCAATTGTCTTGGTGTCACAGTGCTTGTGCTCATGTAACCTTTATTTTACTTAATAATGTTTCATTCACCTCACTTCATCCCATCACATAGGTATGTTATCTCATATCTTCACAAGATAAAAGGTGATTACAGATATTTTGAGAGAGAGAGAAACCACATTTATATAACTTCTACTACAGTATATTGTTATAACTGTTCTATTTTATTAGTAGTTTTTATTGTTAATCTCTTGCTGTCCCTAAGTTATAAATTAAACTTTATTATAGAAGTGTATGTATAGGAAAAACATAGTATGTACAGAGTTAGGTACTATCTGTGGTTTCAGGCATCCACTGGGAGTCTCAGAATATTGCCTGTGGATAAGGGGGGACTGCTGTGAAGTGTTAAGTAATTACTGAGTGATTGCTTGACTTGCTGAAGGTCAAGTGGCTGAGAAGATTCAGTGCCAGAGCCCCCACCTAGTGCACTTTTCCTTATATCAGCTGCCTCCAGGCTAGAAATACAGGGGCCTTGTTTTCTGCTTTGCCTACTTTAAGGAGTGGTCATATCTCATGAGGTTTATATATACACATGAGTGGTATTAATATTAAATTTGTAAAAAAGCTTTCTTCTCGGTAGGCTAAAGTAGGCAAATCTGGTCTCTTTAAGTTTCCTGAAAAACCTCATTCTAAGAGAATGTCGCATTAAAAAATATCATAAATCCCCAAATTGTGAAAATAAAACTCAGGAGAACTTATGTCCCGTTGGTATTTAAGAATAGACAGACTTTTAGAAAACTAAGTGTCATTAGCAAAAAATAGATTGAAGAAAGATTATTTGTAAAGTTCAAATGTTTAAGATGAACTTTTTTGACTTCATTTTATTAGTCTCCTTTTATCCACAATGGTAATTCTTTATTTTTCTCTTAGGTTTAACCCCTCCCCGCCACTCCTCCCCCCTAACTCCAGAAGTCCATGGTGAGAGAATATTCTTTGCAGAGTTGTTTCATGATGACTACATTTCTAAAAAATGTGTGGCAGGGACCAATAATTGTGATTCACTATTCCTGTGATTATGTTTTGTTATATAATACTAGAGGCCCAGTGCATGATTTAATCATGCACCTGGTGCACCAGCGGGCCAGCTGTCCGCTGGTGCACCAGGCCTTCCGAAAGCCTCCGGCGTGGCGGAGGCTTTCGAAAGGCCTTGTGCCGGAGCAGACAGCCGGCCAGCTCCCCCACTTTGGCTTTTGATCGCGGGGGAGCTGTCCGGCTGTCCGCCGGTGCACCAGGCCTTCCGAAAGCCTCCGGCGCAGCCATGACACAGACGCTGAGCTCGCGGCGTCCTGCTGGCCCAATCAGCTACCCCGGCCACCCTGAGTCCCGCCCCCTGCGCCTCCTGCTGGCCCAATCGTGGGCGTAGCGGAGTGATGGTAATTTACATATTACCATTTTATTATGTAGGACTAGAGGCCTGATGCATGAAATTCACGCAAGGGGCTCAGCCCTTGTAGCCGCAGCGGCTGCCTCATCCCTTGCAGCCCTGGTCTCGTCCGGAAGGTTGTCCGGCTGTCTGGTCTAATTAGCATATTACGCTTGTATTATTATAGACTAGAGGCCCGCTGCATGAAATTCATGCATGGGTAGGGTCCCTAGGCCTGGCCGGTGATCAGGGCTGATCTGCGGGGCAATCCGGGGGAAGGGGAGGCCCTCCTCCCCACTGGCACCCGCCTTGGCTGGCCTGGGGCCTACCGGCTGGGGACAGTTCCTGTGTTGAGCATCTGCCTCCTGGTGGTCAGTGCATGTCATAGTGACCAGCCATTCCACCAGTCGTTCTGCCGTTAGGTCGATTTGCATATTGGGCTTTTATTATATAGGATACTGCTGAACAGATTGGAGGAAGAGATTCTCTTGCTGGTCTTGAAGAAACAAAATCCATGTTGTGAACTGCTTTTCTAGTTGGCCATGTGGCCTCCTGGTCCTGAGAGTGATCTCTAGCTGTCAGCCAGTAAGAAACCTGGGCACTTGGTTACACAGATGCAAGGAAATCAATTCTGCCAACAACGACATAAACTGAGAAGCAGATTTGTCCCCAGTTGGGCCTCTAGATGAGCATGCTGCTTGGCTGGCACCTTGATTACAGCTTTGTTAGACCCTGAATAGAAGACCCAGTTACATATGCCCAGACTCCTGATCTATGGCAGCTGTGAGATCATAACTGTGTGTGTTAAGCTGCTAAATTTGTGGTAAATTGTTATGCAGCAAAGTAAAATGAATATGACCCACTAAGGGTCAAAAATTTAAGGCTATACCTGAAGCATTATGACATCTATGGTGTTAGTAAACATTTTAATAAATCTGTTCCTTGCCTTGGGGGGAATTAATGTCCTAGGGGATGATTGAGTGTTTTTTTCTTCTCAAATGAATATTTTGCAGTCATGTAATCATAGTCCAAGTATATGCATCTGGATGCCAAAGAGATACTTGGCATAATTCAAATAATTAATCACCATGAAAGTATTTGTGATATCCAAAGGGAGGCATAGAAACTATAAGCAGCAAAGTTTGTGTGGGGCAGCATTTTGTTGAGAAAGGATGGCTTTAGGGGTGGGTAGCAGTTGTAAGGGGATACCGGAACAACCACACAGGAAAGAGTATTTAAATATTATCACTGTTCTGAAAATAATTCTTTCTCCACCCAAAATTCACCATCCTGGAAGCCATTCACAGAGTGTTCAAGTTGTAAGGAACCTCCTTGGACAATTACATCTTTTTTTATTTTTGTAATGTAAGAATCTGTTTAATAATATTCAGGAACAGAAGTAGTAAGAGCATCAGATATAGAATTACTAAATGCTTTATATTAGAGAGGAGAATTTGAACAAATACAGTGCAGTGGTTAAGATTGCTGGTTTTGGGTGAGTTGGGATTGAACCATGAGAGATTTTTTAAAAAAGTACTTTATACTATAATTTTAAGACAGTTAAAATATCAGCTAAAACATTTTAAGACTTTGGTAAAGATTCATACTAATATAATTCATAACACTAATGGGACTTTTATTATTCATTATGAAACTATTTGACACCATTACCAATTAAAGGAAGGAAAAGGTTACTTCTGAAATATAATTAACCTGTTTTCACTTGGGAAGAAAAGGAAGTTAAAAATAGAGTTATGATCCTCATCTGTATCTTTGGGCAGATTCGCCTCACGAATGAATGGAAATTTCAAAGAACAATAGAAGCTGTCACATTACTAATTTTCTAGTAGAGCCTGTCATATATAGATAGTCTAAAGTTTTCTTTTAATATACCATACATAAGAGAATCCAGAGTCCATGTGTAATTTTAAAGTTTTTTATTTTGAGTAAACTTCATGAAGGATATTAAGATTGACTTAGTGAAATGACATAGAGCTGATACTTGACAAACCCTTATTGAGTAAAATGGCAACAGATAATATGAGAAAAGTGGAGAGGGTAATTGTTTCCTATCTTCTTCTGCAGATCTTGAAATTTGGAGCTACTTGACACACCAATTTCTATTCTAAGTCTATAAAGATCTTTTCAAAATCCAGATGTTCAATGGCGCATATGACTATTGTTAAAGTCCATATCCCTCAGGCTGGCATGCAAAGTCTGTCATTATCTGTTCTGTACCAGCTCCTCTGGCTTTAGCTCCTCCTCCAGCTGCACTGACCCCTTGGTCATCCCTCTGGCCATCTCCAGCCTTCCACCTCTAGGCCTTCGTGATGTTGTTGCCTCTTGGTGAAATATGTGCTCGGTACTTTTGGCAAAGCTTGGCTCAGATATTGACTTCTGTAGGAAGCTTATGCAGACTTTCAGGCTAATTTAAACATGTTGTTCTACCCGTGCTTCTCTTCATCACTACCTGTATTGTGTAAGTAATGATTGATTAAATATCTGCTTTCCTTATTAGGCTGTGCTTTCCTTGAAGGCAGGATTACTCATTCAGTTTTGTATCCTAACCATAGTACTTTTCATTGAGCACTTCCTGTGTGTCAGGTGCTATCATAAAAGATGCATACTATTTTCTTTAATCCTTAAAATACCCTGGTGAGGTAGATACTAATTTAATCTTCCTCATATCAATGAAGAAACTATGTCCCATAGAGGTTAAGGAATGTATTCAATGCCACACAGTTAGTAATGGACAGAGCTAAGACATGAACACTCAGGCAGTCTGCCTTCAGAACCTGTCCTCGTCACCATGTTCTCTATTGCTTTGCCAGTGTTAGGCATGTTTTGGGTCCTCAATGCATAATGGCAGATTGAATGACTGGGTGATAGATAAGGTGACACTGAGGCAATAAGACCTACGTGTGAGCTGGCACACAGGTTCAGAGCAGTTCTATGTCATGTATGGTACAATTATAGTAGGGATGGAGCAGAGATTAACTGTGGAAGCCATTATAATCTCTACCAGATAATTTTATTATCTTACTAGTAGCCCGTTTGCACGAAGATTCGTGCAATAGACCTTCATTCACCTGGCTGCCTGCACCAGTTTTCTGCCGGCACCGGGGACCCAGGCCTTGGCTGTGGCCACCGCCTTCTGCCTTCTTTCAGGGTCGGGGCTTGGCCCCGGGCGGTGGCCTTGGGCTCGGCCGCACCCAACATCCCTGCTAAGGATCGAAACCCAACATCCCTGCTAGGGACCCCAGTGGTTTCCTGCAACCCCTGCAGGCTCCCCGCTGGTGCCCAAGGCCGGGAAAGCCTCGGGCGGCTTTCCCTGGCCTTGGGCTCGGCTGCACCCAGCGTCCCTGCTACGGATCGTAGGAGCCGACCCCCTGGTCATTGCCTGCAATCCGTGCAGGCTCCCTGCTGGTACCCAAGCCCGGGAACGCCCGAGGCTTTCCTGGCCTTGGGCTCTGCCACACCCCAACGTCCCTGCAACGGTTTCCTGGTGGGCGTGGTTGGTGGGCGTGGCTTGGGCGTAGCGAAGGTGCGGTCAATTTGCATATTTGTCTATTATAAGGTAAGATAGCTCATCAAGAACTGTCCTTGAGGTCAGGAAAGGCCTCTGATATGTAGAGACACGAATAAAACAGTTGATATGTAGAGACATGAATAAAACAGGAAGAGAAGAAAGCATGTCTTCACTGTTTTATTTTAGGTGTAGACTGTTTTCACTGATTTACGCATACTGCTATACACTGAGTGGCCAGATTATTAAGATCTCTAAATGCATAATAATCTGGCCACTCAGTGTATATTCTATATAATAAGAGGCTAATATGCAAATTGTCCCCTCGACCAAGAGTTTGACCAGCAGGCAGGCCGGCCAACCGCTCATGTCCCCTCCTCCTGGTCAGGCTGGCCGGACGCCACCCATGCTTGAATTCATGCACCGGGCCTCTAACACACACACACACACACACACACACACACACACACACACACACACACTGAGTGGCCAGATTATTATGCGTTCAGAGATCATAATAATCTGGCCACTCAGTGAATTTAGTCAAGCAACAGGAAAATATTAAACACCTTCTTTGTGCCCTGCACTGTTCTGAGTCCTGTTGTAGATGTGCAAAAAGGTAGAGGCAGTGCCTAAGTTTGACTGAAATGTGTTAGAATGTTGAAGAAAATCCCATTTTACACTGAAAAAACATGTCATAATTGAATATGTACTTCATATTAGGCTCTGGGCACAGTGTTATAAACATTATTAACAATATGATAAAACTACAGCTACTATAAACACTTATAATCACTTAAAATAATAAATATGCTGTAAAAATGGGCATAAATGTGCCATATACTTTTATTGTAGTTGAGACTCTAATGTAGTGTCAAATATACACATAACACTTAGAAATATAATTCCATTCTCTCATAAATTTGATTGAAAACTAATATGCCAGCCTTAATTAACATTAAATATTTAAGTAGCAATAATTTTGAATGCTTTTTTAGGAGTTTACAAGGCCTTTGCTGGAATGATTTGGATGGCCTAAGTTCTTAAAAACCCTGTCCCAGGAAGTTCTGTTTATGCCTTTTTTCTTCTTGAATTTTGCTGAAGCAAGCAGAGCCATTGAAAATAATTCTACTCTTTTAAATTAGCCTCAGAGTAAAAGTTACTGAAATGTTGAAGATTTGATGATAATAAAAACTGTGGTTTGTCCTGCTGCAAAGAATTGGAGAAAGAGATAAGGTTAAGCCTTACACTCTCCTTATCACCTTCTCCCATTGCTTTTACTTATTCAAAGTAATACTAAATGCATTTGCTCTGATTCAGGCCCAGTTAAGGTTTTCAAGAAACAGTGAGTGCTAAGTTCCTTTCCCTGACATTTCACTAACACCAATCAGAGTACTGAAGGAAGCTTTGGACTTCTAGCCTTAACCGCAGACCTTAGATTCCACTGTCTGTTGATTACCCACACTTGGAGAACTCACAAGCATATCATCAAAAATGAAATCATTATCTTTCCTTTGAGATTTTCTTTTATTCTCTATTTATCTATTCACTCTGCAAATGTCCTTGAGAGTTGAGTGGATAAATGAATGAAATAACCAAAAATTTACCAGGTTAACAGCAAAGGTTTACAAAAAAAAAAAAAAAAAAAAAAAAAAAGAAAGAAAAGAAGAAGCTGCATGGTACATATATCAGTCAGGGTCAATGCCCGCAACAGAAACCAATGGGGCATCTTACTTTGAAAGGAATTTATACAAGGATTTAGGTGCTAACAAAATCTTTGAAAGGCCTAGAGGCAGGGGAAGTTTCTGGATTTTTTGATTTAAGATCACGTGACTGAGCTGTGATTTTAGGTTAGAAAACTGTGGTGACTGCTATCATTACTGCCTTTATAATTTCCTTATAGCCTTGAAGCTGATAGGCCAATGTTCATGTTGTCTGGAGCCTGTTTCTCCCCAATCACAACAGAAGAAATAGTATTCCAGTTCTTTTCCAGCTTCTAAATCTCACACAAGTGCATCTCACTTGCAGAACTCAAATTATATCCAGAATAATAGGTGCAAGGGAGTCTGGGAATTGTAGTTTTCAGTATTTGAGCTCCTGAATTCAGAGGGGGAGCGGTCTTAGAAGATATTGACGATAGATGATAAGTGTCATATACATTATCTAGTATAGAAACTGCCTCAGAATTGCTAAAATTAGTATGAAACAAGGTCCTATTGCTAGTGAATGAATGACACCAGGAAATAAGGGTAAAGATGAGGTAAGAAGTAGAGAATTCTTATAAAAACATGCTTCTTCTCTCAAGATACTTTGGGAGATTTCTGGATAGTAATCATAAACTCTGTGGTATAGAACTAAATGCATTAGATGTTGAGAAAAGGCAATGACTTGTTTGTGTTGAGGTAGTCTAAAAAGATTTTGGGAAGGAATAGAACTCTGACCTGGGCCACAAAGAATGAACAAAATCTGCACATTGGCACAGGTAGAAAGAAGTAAGATGGAATTTCAGGGTCAGTACATATACTGAGCAGAGCAGAAAGTATTGCCTCACATTTTGGTTACTTGAACTCACATTTACAAATAATGGCTGGATCTGGTCAGTGTGAGCTACATTTCAGGATCTAGCTGCAACATTTGCAGAGCTTTTCTTTCTTGTCTGCCTTTGAATGTCATCAGTCCTTTTTATACTGACTGAAGATGGATTACAATCTGTTTTTATGTATCTATTTATATATTAGATATTTTTCAATCTCGACTTAATTATCTATTATACTGTAACTAATTATGCAAATACTTAGCATAATAAAACAACAAATATGTATTATTTCACCTTGTTTCTGAGGGTCAGGAATCCAGGAGAAGCTTAGTTGGGTGGTTCTGGCTTTGGGTCTCTCATGAAGCTGTAGTCAAGCTATTGACTTGGCTGCAGTCTCTCCATGGGCTGGAGGATCTACTTCAAAGATCACATACGTGGATGTTGGCAAGAGGCCTCAGTTCCTTACCAAGTGGGTCTCTTCACATGAAGATCATGACTTGGCAGCTGGCCACTCTGAGAAAGTGATTTAAGAGAGTAGAGCAAGATGGAGCAAACAAGATGGAAGCTGAAGTGTCTTTTAGGATATAATTTTGGAAGTTATGTACTGTCACTTGTGCTTTATTTTGTTGGTTACACAGATCAACCCTGGTATAGTGTGAGCAGGGACAATACCGGGGGTGGGGTTCATTGGAGGCCATCTTGGACATTGGTTCCCACAATCTCTAGAACCCCCAAATAAATTAGCATTGACACATAGGTAATGTTTCAGTAGAGAAAAGTTAGAATAACACACTCAAGAACCACACATTCATAGAGTTTCTGAGACTCTGTTCCATTCCTGTGATTCTATTGTACAAATTTCAAAAGTACAGTAAGAAGCACCCACTGTATATGCACCCCTATGTTCATAGCAGCACAATTCACCACAGCTAAGATTTGGAAACAGCCTAAGTGCCCATCTGCAGATGAGTGGATTAAAAACCTGTGGTACATCTACACAATGGAATACTACACTGCAGTAAAAAAGAAGGAATTCTTACCATTTGCAACAGCATGGATGGAACTGGAGAGCATTATGCTAAGTGAAATAAGCCAGTGAGAGAAAGATAAATATCACATGATCTCACTCATTTATGGAATATAATGAATAACATAAACTGATGAACAAAAACAGATCCAGAGACAGAGAAGCATCAATCAGACTGTCAAACCTGAGGGAAGGTAGGGGAGGGTGGGGGTAAGGGGGAGAGATCAACCAAAGGACTTATATGCATGCATATAAGCCTAACCAATGGACACAGACAACAGGGGGGTGAGGGCATGAGTGGGGGGAGGATGGGGGGTAATGGGGGGATAAGGACACATATGTAGTACCTTAATCAATAAAGAAATTAAAAATAAATAAATAAAGAAAACTCACTGGTGTTTCCAGTTCTTCTTTATGGGTCACTGAAATGTGAATATAAATTTATAAAATCTCCAATATTATTTCTGATATCTCTATTTACAAGCTAAGATTATTGTAATACCTTAATCAATAAAAAATAAAAAAATGATATAAAAAGATTATTGCAATTGAACAAAAGTGGAAACTGTAGCATGTAGGTACATTAAAAAAATTTGGGAATCTGCTTCAAATGTAGCAGTTATATTTTGTTATTCTGGCTAATGATCTTATAAATATATGCTTTTTTTGAATGAGGCTTCTTGTTTGATACAACACATTATTTGGGTAAACGATACTTTTTGATCCACTGTAGGCCATTAATAGAACTATTATATTTAGTATAAGTGATTATACTGGTGTTTCTTATTTAACAGTTTCACATCTGAAATTTTAATTTATCTAGAATTTATAAAGTAAGAAATGACTTCAGTATATATTTTCTGAACACTTAGCGTTTTAAAAATTATTTTAAAATTATAATTGACATATATTATATTAGTTTCAGATGTATAGCATAGTAATTCGACATTTATATACCTTACAAAGTGATCACCACAACAAATCTAGTAACCATCTGTCCTTGTACAAAGTTATTATGATATTATTGACTATATTTTCTATGCTGTCTATTACATCTCCATGACATTTTATAACTGGAACTGTGTACCTCTTAATCCCCTTCATCTTTTCAACTATTCCCCCACCTCTCTCCCTCTGGCAACCATCAGTTTGCTCTCCGTATATGAGTCTGTTTCTGTTTTGTTTTATTTGTCTTGATTTTTAGATTCCACATACAAGTGAAATCATACTATATTTGTCTTCTCTGTCTGACTCGTTTCATTTAGTATATTTCCCTCTAGGTCCATGCATAAGAGAAGATGATGTAATCAAGAGATGTGGTGAACATGAAATGAACGAGGCTGCAGCCTGTGTAACATGGCATACTGTTTTACAGAAAACTTTATATATATATGTATATATATATATATACATATATATGTGTATATATATATACATATATATGTATATATATATACATATATATATATATGTACACACACACACACACACACACACACACACACACACACACTGAGTGGCCAGATTATTATGACCATCTGATGTTTGTAGGCAAATTAGCCGTACACTGCATCGTATGGGATATGGAAGCCAAAGGCCTGTTCGAACACCTTTGCTGTCTGCAGTTACCAAGATAAAACGTCTCCAATTCGCACAGGAACACAAGGATTGGACAGTCGAGCATTGGAAAAAAGTCATGTGGTCCAATGAATCATGTTTCCAGTTGCAACATGCAGATGGCAGAATGAGAATTTCGCGGCAACAGCATGAAAGCATACACCCCACATGCATAAGTACAACCCTTCAAGCTGGTGGGGGCAGTGTTATTATCCTGTCATGATTTAAGCCCTTTAATTAGTGTGGAACAACGTCTGAATAGCACAACATACCTAAGTATCATTGCTGATCAAGTTCATCCTATCATGTTGATGGCGTATCCCAATGGAGATGGCTTCTTCCAATAAGACAATGCGCCATGCCATGGTGCTCATATTGTGCAGGAATGGTTTCAAGAACATGAGGGAGACTTTACCTTGCTTAGGTGGTCCCCACAATCATCAGATCTCAATCCAATTGAGCATTTGTGGGACGAAGTTAAAAGAGCCATCAGGTAGCTGGTTCCACAATCATAAAATCTCACAGAATTGGACCTTTCAACATCTCATGGAGTCAATGCCAAGAAGAATTGCCGCAGTGTTGAAGGCAAAGGTGGCCCAAAGAAGTACTGATGGGATGGTCATAATAATCTGACATACACACACACACACACACACACACACACACACACACACACACACACTGGCCACGCCACTATATACACTGAGTGGCCAGATTATTATGACCACTCAGTGTATATTATATATAGTGGCCAGATTATTTATATATATATATATATATATATATATATATATATATATATATATATATAGTGAAATATACTGTATATTGCACTCTAAAATAAAGGTAAAAATATAGATAGCAAATACACAAACCAGTGACATATTTGTTTATTATCATTATCAAATATTATGTAATATACTTAATTACATGTTATACTTTTATATGATGGACAACACAGTAGGTTTGTTTACATCAGCATCACCATAAACATACATGTTGCGCTATGACATTACCACAGTTACAATGTCACTAAGAACTTTCTGCTTTATTACAATCTAATGGGACCACTGTTATATAAGTAACACGTTGTTGACTAAAATGTTTTACAGCACATGACTATATTTAGAGTTTAGGAAGAGAAGCATGGTGATTTGCCATTGTCATCATCACAAAAAATATTATTGTGGCCAGAACAAACATCTTCTGACTCCAAGTCCAAGAGAAGATTATTGCCTTTGGTAATAGCATACAGTTATTCCTTGAGCTGTGTGATGTGCTTTCTCTACTCAATATAAGACAACCTACCATTTTGTAAACATCAATAGAAAATAGTTAGTAGTTCTAATATTGGTTTATTGACTCCTTAATTATATGTTAGTCTGGTGTGAAGAGAGTCTCCTCCTCACAATTTAATGGTGAATTAAAGGAGATTTTTTGGAAGAGAGGCTAAAGATAGAGACTGAACGATTTTTGGATTATCAAATTCCTAAATGGAGGCGAACATGTGGCATAGGTAACTAGGAAAAGTCGTCTTAGATCTTAAAATGCCAGTGTGGAAATAATACATACTTAAATTTTAGAAACTAGTTAAAAGAAACAAGATTTTATATTGAGGAAACTGAGTCTATAGGCAACCTTTAATAACAATGCAAAAAATCAACAAATTGGATGTTTTCAGTGCCATAACAGTGAAATGTTGATAATATCTTACAAAATTGTAAAGAGAGTCACATATTAAGCTGTATAATAATTTTACCAGAGAATTTCTTACTTTATTTGCTTTTAAAAAAATCACCTGAAGGTTCTGTAGTGATTAATGGAGGAAAATCTTAAAAGCACTGGTTCTAGAAAGTAGAAGAGTAATAATCTCCTTTTCTAGTTACTCATTTGAGCCCTGAAATTAAGAAATTTCTGCAGAAGGAAAAATATTAAATGACTGAAGTCCTTAGGAGTAGGACCCCCTTGATTCAAAGAACTTGAAAGAATAATCAAGTTCTGAACAGGAAGTGACACCATGGAAACTGAATCTGCAGGTAGGGAAGCTTTGTGTATGTGACTGACATTTATATCTCTATTCAGGGTCTCTTCTTCCCAATCCAGATCTGCATATCCAGGTTCTTCTTCCCAGCATCTTCATTTGGGTGTCTGAGAAGCAGCTCAAATTTAACACGTCTCAAACTGAACTTCTGATCATCCTTTCCAAACTCACTTCTTTTAGTGTCATGCATTTCATTTTGTGCTCCCAACAATTCAAGTTCGAAACCTTGAGTATTGACTCCTTTCTTATGCATCCTACATCCAACGTATCTGCCAATCTTATTGTCTCTATCTGCAACTCTATCCACAACCCATCATTCTCTACATACCTCCTGCTACCTCTCTGGTCTGAGCCACCATCATCAGGAAGAACGTTCAAACTGGTCTGCCTGTTACCTCCTCTACCCCATGCCCCTGCTCCCATTCAGTTTATTCTCCACAAAGCAACCAGAATAATCCTTTTAAAATGTAAGTCAAATCATGTCACTCAGAGTAAAAGTCCTTAATATGATTTATAAGACTATGATTTACAAGACCCTACATAATTCTCTTCTTTCCTCACCATCGACTTACTATTCTCCCCGCCTTTTCTCCATTCAAGCCACATGGTCCTCCTTGGAACTCCTCCAATATGCCAGGTATACTCCTGCCTTTGGGCCTTTGAAGTTGCTCTTACCCCTGCTGTTGTCCCAGATAGTTGTCTGGTTCACTCACCCACCTCCTACAGTCACCTTTTCAGTAAAGCCTTTCCTTGGACACTTTATTTAAAAATATAAACTGGCCCATCTTTCCAAGTCCCTATGTTTCTCCTTTGCCTTATTTTATTTTTCTTCATAGTATTTATACCCTTCAACATACTGTATGTATTTACTCACTTTCTTGGTCTGTTTGTTTATTGCTATATCCCCAGCACCTACAGCAGTGTCTTGCTCAGAGGAGATACTCAGTGAATATTTGCTGAGCAAATGAATAAATGACCACTATTGCTACTTTGTTTGGGAAATTCTGGGGTTGGACTTTGTCTTCTCCCTTCCCCCACTCCCAAATTTGGAGAGTTCCTTTTGAGACCAGAAACTTCATTTCTACCATGGTGAGGGTTCTCACCCTATTTTTATATAAACTGCTTAGGAGTAGTACCCTGCCTCAATAGAAGAGCAAATTTTTCTCTGGAATGTGTTGAACAAAGTTCTCCAGTGAGGAAAACAACCTGTGGGAGGCTGCTTCTTCTTTCTGCCCCTTTGTCATGGTAGGACCTCCTCTGACTTGGGTGGATGCCATTGAGGGTCTCATTGGGATGATGAAAGCCCAAAAAAGTGTTTTAATAGCTGGAATGGAGACAGAATGCCTCTGGAATGAAGATATCATAACACAGAAAGTAAGGATATTATGCAAAGAGAATGGATCCATGTGTTAGGTCCATTGTGTGAAGAAGGTAGGCAGACAGTAGACTCTACTTTCCATCTCTTCCTTCTCTGGTCAAATGTTGTGATATTTTCCCCTAAGCTTTATAATAGCCCGTTTCTATTTCTCTCAACTAGCATACATCCATTAGAGCTCGAAATAACACATTGATGGCTTTGTGATCTGACAGGTGTTCCTGCCAATTAAGAGCCTGGGTCATCATCATATCTCTATCTAGCCTCCATAGCATTGGCAATATTTTGAAAAACCTATAATTTTGGAGGGAAATATTTTATAGCATGACTTTAAACTTGCAACGAATTCTCTTATTCTGAACACAACAGATTCCATAGGTCTTAGTAAAAGTCTTGGTAAGTATATTTAGAAAGAATCTCTAGTCTTTACTGGATGATACAAACGAGGCAACAGATCATATTCAAGCCAAAAACAAATGGACTACTCATCAAATGGACTATGCACACTCATTACATTGGTACCCTATGAAATGATGAGCATGTAGAAAACCAATATGGTGTTTGGAATTAGAAAAGGCAAATTGGGCATGCTGTAGAATTCCAATGAAATGAAAAAAAAAAAAGAACATGTTGAAGTTGAAGGTTTTTTAGCAATCTATTTTAGTGCATTTATGTGGCACTATGCTGTGATAGATTGTAGGCTAAATGCCATGGAATAACTATACTAATTGTATCCCTCTTCCAAAATAATTGCCTTGTCTTCCCTGGCTTTAGCTTTAGGAAATGTGAGTCTAATAATGACTGACCTTCCTTGCTAGTTGGCTTTAGTCCTGGACACCTTCAGTCATTGACCTGCAGGCTGCTCCCGGGCAAGATGAAGGGATCTGATAGGTATGGTTTACTGGAGGATATCACATCCAGACCTAAGATATTACACAGAGAACTTCCTGGGGAATGGAGTTTAAAATCTCTTAAGCTTTATAAGGTTCTGTCTCTAGCTCAGCCTCTAACTAGTTGTGGGGTCCTGGATAAATCACTTCCTCTTATTAGCCCTCATTGTCCTCATTTTTAGAATGAATGGCCTGAATTAATTTTCTCTATTGTCCTTTGCAGTTGGAAAGTGACAGGCAATCACTAAGCTTCACAACAACAAAGGCCACTCACCTTATTCAACATAACATTAATATAATACCTTGATTTGTATAAAGTGTCATTAGCTTTTAGCATCCACAGAAGCCACTGCAGATTGAGGTGGGCTAAGACTCATTTAGCACCTCTATAGATAAATTTCCCTTTTCAGGGAGTGGTGTTTAGGAAGGCTTTCTAAATGAAATGATCCCATAGCAAATACTTGTAAGACAGTTATAAAGAGAAAGGAAGAAAAAAAAAAAAGCACAAGAAAAGGTAAACTGTTTTACTTCAACAAATAATAAAAATCAGTTTGTTTATATTCTTAATACTTTAAAAAGCTTTGTTGCTTAAGCTGTAATTTTATAGTCACTTATCTACCACATACTATATACTGTTTTCTGTAGGCTGCTGTTCTAGGCATCCAAATCTCACAAACTGCTACATTTTTAGGTTGATTTAAATGTGACTGCTGAGAGTGGGAACCACCTGATCTATAGAGAAAAAAACTTTAAAAATGGACTCCATGTACAATATGGACAATCTTTGATTCTGAGCTATCAGAATCCAGGATTTCAGCCTTAGATAGCAGCTCCCAATTTCCTTCGCTGATGCTTCTATTAAAGTGCAGCATAATGTAGATAAATATCAGAGGAAATAGCACGAAAGAGTCACATGAGTTTCATGAATTAGTCGGTTGGCTTTTGAAGAGGAAAAGAGGTAGAGAGACTGCATTTTGGGGTTCTTACCTCAGTTCCAACTCTGCTAATCAATAGAGTGACCTTGGGTGAATTACTTCACCTTCACCTTGCTCCAACTGAAGACTGAGTTGATTGGGTTGCTTGATTGCTATGGCCTCCATGTTTCCTCAATGATATCAGAGAGGAGCCATGAAAATAAGCACGTTTTTCATTTCCAAAAATTTTGGGATGTTTATACAACACAGATAAAAAATTTTGGTAAGTAACCATGGCCTCTGTACAAGGTTTTCTGTTGGGATTGTGAACTGGGATGTGTAAAACATTAATCCATTGTGTTGGTGGTGCTTAGTCTTCTCCAATCATTTTGGCTGCAAAAAAACCCCAAACCATTTTAGGGTCATCAAGTGTTTTAGTTTATGTCTGTATGAGACTGTAAACCTCACAGGACAGGAATTTTGTCTTTTGTGCTTTATGTTCTATAAAATACCATACACATTTCCATAGTTCTATAAAATATAAGAATAAAAATATGTGCTGATCCAACACATTCAGCCATTTAATATTTAGCAGATTTTAGTGATGCCTTCAATATTTTATCCTCAGATATTTTACAGTGTTTGGAGTTTTCATGGCAGTCTCTCAGAGACAGACTTTAAGTTTAAATTCTGCCTTTTGGAGAAGCATCGGTTCTGAATGCCCCTTCTGGGGCCCATTCTTTAGCCACTGAAAGACTTGCAGCTGACTTACCACAGGAGCCTCTTTAAGGCCATTTTCTGTTGCATTAGTCAGCTCCCTTGGGTGATATCCAGCACTTTTCATTGCTATGTATACTTTTCCAATTTTATACAATTTGTGGAAAGCTCTTTTCAGATGAATCTTCCTAAAACACTGCCTTCATTATGCCATTTTCTGGCTTAAAAACTTGCAACATTTGTAAAATTAAATTTCAACTTCTCAGCTTGGAATTCAAGGTCTTCCATCAGCAGAAAAACATAATTTAGTATCTCCCACTTACAAAGCAAGTACATAGCAAGCAAACTAACAAGAACAACAACAACAGCAACAAAAACTCTTGAAGTCACATATCTTCTATCATTGCTTTATCTCTTTGTTTTCTTTATATCAAGATTTTGTGGAATAGTTATCTATACTCAATTACTCTTTCTTGCCTTCTAGTCACTCTTCAACCTACTCCAATCATTACACTACTGAAACTATTCTTTTTAGCTCTGTTGCTAAATCCAGTAGCCTCTGTTCTGCCCTCTGTTACATGACTTCTGCATTTTGAGGTTCTCACCTGGAGTTCCATCTCTGCTAATCGGTAGAGTGACCTTGGGTGAATTACTTCACCTTCATCTTGCTGGCTGTCAGCTCTATCTGAAGAGTGAGTTGATTGGGTTGCTTGATTGCTATGGCCTCCATGTTTCCTTATTGTTATCAGAGAGGAGCCATGAAAATGAGCACATTTTTCATTTCTAAAAATTTTGGTAAGTTTATGCAACACATAGATTCTGGTATATTCTGGTTTAGTATATTCTAGTTTCCCTTCTATCTTTTTGACTATTCCTTTCAACCCTTTTTGCTAACTCCTCTATTGGACCTCAGATGTTGAAAAGTTTCCAGGCTCATCCTACGGTCCTCTTCTCTTTCTACCCAACCAATATTATTCAGTCCCATGACTTTAAATATCCTCTGCAGGCTGATGACTAGTTTTATATTTCTAACTTCTTCCCTGGGCTCCAGATTCCTCTAACAAAGTATCTTTTTTTCAATTTGTACTTGGATATTGTAGCTCACATAGGAAGATACCTTCCCAAGAGAACTCTGATATTATTTGGGGTAGCAATGTGCACAGCTAAGAACTACATTTTCAGACTCCCTTGCAGCTATGGGCAGTCATTGGAGAGTCACTCAAAGTCTTATGGAGATTTCTGGGAAATTTTCAATCTTGATGTAGACACACATCCTTTCTCATTTTGCTTCCTTTTTATTCCTGCCTGAAATATGGGCCACTTTCCACCTTCTCACTGTGCACCTGCCAAATTGGTCTTCTTTCGGTATTAGATATGAGCATCAACTATTTTTACCCATGAGAACATATGCTCTTGCTGTTCCTTCTGCCTGATGCTTACAGGTTGACTCTTCATAATTTATGTCTCAGCTCAAACACCATCTCAGAGAGGCTTCCCTCAGCATCCTAATGAAAGTAAGCAGCATTGTCTGACATAGAATGCCTATTCTTTTATTCACCTCTAAATCAAATCAAGTCTACCTCAAGCCTTACCATTTCCAGGAAGGCTTTCTTTTATTTTTCCATTACACAAAGATATTTCTTTTTCTTGATCCCCAAGTACTTATCTGTACCCTCTTTTCTAGACTATAAATTAAACTGTCTGTGTTATTTACAGGTTGTTTTGTTATGCATGCCTCATTTTCCTAAGCAGAATGTAAGTTTGTTGTTGTTTTTTTGCAAATGGCAGATTTTGAATTTCCTTTAATAACTTCAGTGCTTGGCTCATGGCTGAAGCCTAAAAATATATATTAATTTAATGATGTTCAGATTTTTGGTAAATGGTGCCTTCATATTAATCATCTGCTTTTGTCTTTACACTGCAGGCTTTTGGAGAAAATACTTTCCTGCTTGATTATAAAAAGAACCTCCTAATGTTTTAATTTTATCTTTTGTCTTTGTGGCTAAAATCAAGGTAAGATTCTGGTATATTAGAATATAATGCATGTTTTGCAACAATTTTCTTTCAGTTGGATTTAGGACCAAAAGTGAAGGAAGTTATGACATTGATTGACATTACTGTTCTCCATGAACATCATACATGTGGTGGGGAAGGCAGAGCCCGACATGTGATAGTGAGCTTTAACTTTCATAATTTTTATTCTAATGCAGGAGAAAGGTACATTTGTGTCTACTCAAAATGATGCTATGAATCATTTTCAGTAGGACCTGAAGTTCTGGGTTTATTTTTTATAGAAGTGATTAGTGATTATGGATTTGCACAGATCCACCCATACATCTTTTCTGGTATCCATGGCAACATAAGTGATACATCTTTGAGAAGCTTAATTGGGGCAGTTAAGAGAGGTCTTCTTGGTACAAAGCAAGCCTGTCCATTTGAGGTACAAATCTCCACCACAGGTTTCATTAGGACCAGTCATTATCAGGCTGAATGAACCAACTCAGGAAATGAACAACTGCTCTGTAAGGGCATCATATTCTTACTTTTATTTGAGATTTTGTAAGAGAAGTAATAACTTGCTTAAATTTAGTCAAGATTCAATAAACCTAGAACTAACCATCTCGTCTCCATTTGTGCATTTCTTGGGTCAGCTAGTTCAGCAGTCCCACAAATGGAAACTGCTCAACCCCATTTAGATCAATCTTTACTTTAAATTCAGAATAAGTTCAGCTAAAATTTAAATAAAATCCATAATGAAAGTGATGAATCTTTAATAATAGGAAAGATAAAAACCCAGAGATATGTAAATTTAAATTGGGGTTATCACAGAACACTCTTTCTCTGGTAGAGTTACCATATTTTAGGGGGATTGTAAAATTCTTCATATGTTTACAAGGAGGATATAATGAGCAATAGTCTCAAAACAGGCACTCAGGAAACATTAAGTAATTTAATACTCTTCCTTACTAATAAAAGTAAAGGAAAGCTTATACATAACAATTTGAAAATTATGAAGGGAATATGTCCACACTAAATATTTAAATCAGTAAAAATGGCCTTAAAAGGATACCATGGTTATATTTCTTATAGGAAAGATGTCTTTCAGAAAACATTCTAGTTCCACAGTTTTATTTTAATTGAGGTTGTATGAGATAAACTATTTTCTCTGGGGAATGTATCTGTTGATTTGGCATCCCATCTGATCCCATGTGTTTGTGTGTGTCTAGGCAATATTCTTTGCATATCAGTGGAAAGGTCATCTGCTGCTAATAACTCTTTGCCAAACTTCTGCTGGTGTTTACTGCTTAGGTAGTAGAAGACTAGAGGACAGTGCATATGTATGTGCTGGTGTTAATAGTTTTCCATGAGCAGATGGCAAAATGATAAACTGAAAATGTATGTACTGCATTGTAAACATTTCTTCCCGAGTGATTTGGCAGACTGACAATTTTCAGACAAGAAAAGGAGGAGTGTTTAGAGCCTTAGGAAAAATTTAACCCTTGAAATAAAAAGGGGTTATTGGCATGTTTCATTCTTAAAACCAAGAAGTGACTTCTTCCAACTAAGCGATGTTACTTTTGAATGTCGCTGTGGAGGACTGATGATCTGTACCTATTTGGAGCTCTATATCCTCTGCTAGTTACAGTTACTTGTGGTCTCCCACTCAGGTTTCTTTGAAGATTTTGTTAGTTGGCTTAAGTTCTGTCCTGTCTCAGAAAATCCTGAGTATGTAATATGGACTGCTTTGGGGGATTCCCAAAGTAGGCCTTTCCAGAAAGAGCTTTTTGAAGTAGACTCAAGGTCTGGAGAGTTGTAGACCATGAGTATTACTTTGTAATAAAATCCTCACAAAGGAGAAAAGGAAGTGGCAGTTTCAGAAGAATGATTTCTCTGAACAACCTATCATAGCAGGGAGGGTTGTTTCCCCTGAGGGCTGACGTTACCCCTGCTTCCTCTTTAGGTCAGACCTTTGTCTGGGCTCCTGGAGATCCCACCAATCATTCTCAGCTCCTTTGCAAGGTATCCTTCTTAGAAAACACTGAACACTGGGTCATCACCTCTAGATCATCACTGCTTTCCTGGGACAACCTCTGCTACCTCCCAGGAAGTTCTCTCTCCAAGAAGATCCCCACTAGGGGATGGGTGAGCCCTCTGTGTGGGGCCTCTCATGAGGTCACCTGGCATCAGGCAGAGCACAGGGTTGTGAGACATGAGAATAAGAAGTGGGACAGGATGAAAATTAATGCCAAGTAAACAAAATGATAGCTAAGAGGAAAGATAGAGGGTTCAAAACCACATGGGTAGATTCTCAAGAGAAATACAGCGAGGAGGACACATCTTTTCCAGCCTTCTGGCACCCATAGTAGCTCATGGGGGTTTGGAGATGGTCCCAGTGTCCACTTCTAAGTGTAGAGGAAAATAATTTTAAAAAAACATTTATAGACCATATTTTATAGAGCAGTTTGAGGTTTACAGAAAAAATAAGCAACAAGTACAGAAAGTTTCCATTATTTTACCTTCTTCTCCTATTATTAATATCTTGCATTGGTATGGCGTGTTTGTTACAATTGACGAACCAATATAGATACACTAAGATCCATAGTTTACATTACAGTTCACTCGGTCTTGTAAAGTACTATGGATTTTGCCAAATGCATAAAGTCATGTAGCCACCATTCCAGTTCTGCCCTAAAAGTTCACTGTGCTCTGCCTATTTATTCTTCTTCCCTCTCTGCCTTACCACTCTTTGGAAACTATTGATCTTTTAACTGTCTCTATAGTCTTTTGTGGTTTGATAGCTCATTTTTTATTACTGAATAATATATAATTTTATGGATGTATCACACAGTTGGTTATCTATTCATTATTGACGGTCAATTGTTTGTTTCTAATTTTTGGCAATTATGAATAAAATTGCTCTAAATATTAGTGTGTAGGTTTTTTGTAGATACAAGTTTTCAACTTATTGGGTAAATACCAAGGAGTGTGATTAGTGGACTGCATGGTAAAAGCATGTTTAGCTTTGTAAGAAACTGCTGAACTGTCTTCCAAAGTGGCCATACCATTTTGACTCTCACCAGCAATGAATGAAAGTTCCTGTTTTCCCACATCCTCACCAGCATTTGGTGATGTCAGTGTTATGGATTTTAGCCATTCTAATAGGTGTGTGGCAGTATCTCATTGTTTTAATTTGCATAAATTTGCAATTTAATGTTGAGCATCTTTTCAAATGTTTATTTGCCATCTGTATATCTTCTTTGGTGAGGCATCTGTTCAGATCTTTTGCCCACTTTTTAATTGGGTTGTTTGTTTTCTTATTGTTGGGTTTTAAGAGTTCTTTGTATATTTTAAATACATGTCCTTTATCAGATAGATGCTTGGAAAATATCTCCTCCCAGGGAATACATCTCTTTCAGTGTATGGCTTGCCTATTTATTCTCTTACCACTCCCTTTGGAACAAAAGTTTTTAATTTGAAAAAAACAACTGTGAGGAGTTTTGAAATACAAGAGATGCTGGCGTAGTTGTGCTTGGTGAGGAAAGTGAAGGAGAGAGAAAAAAGTGAATTTAAAAATATATTTTTATCGAGTTCAGAGAGGAAGGGAGAGGGAGAGAGAGGGAGAGAGAGATAGAAACATCAATGATGAGAAAATCATTGATTGGCTGCCTCCTGCACGTCTCCTGCATGCCTCCTGCTGCAACCTGGCCACGTGCCCCAACAGGGAATCGAACCATGACCTCCTGATTCATAGGTCAACATTCAGCCTCTGAGTCACACCAGCTAGGCGAGAAAAAGGGAACTTTAGGTAAGTGTTGCTATGACTTCCATACTCACTCGAGAATAGTTGAGAAGTGCAAGTAAAGACTCAAGTTCGTTCGAACTGACTTTGTATTGTTGGACTGTGCTTCTTGAATGTGAGAACTCTGAGCACCTGAACTGCATGTCGCAGCTTTGCAGTACTCTGTAACCCTGGGTAGCCGGGATGAGTATTAAATGGGTAACATACGTGAAGGGCATATGGCAATTGTAGGCGTGCTATAAATGTTAGCTTTATTCTGTATAGGAATATCGTGGGCCTGTGTGGCTGCCCGAAGGCAGGTGCAACACAACCAAACACCACCCCCAAAGGCAGCATTGCTGTTCTTGCTCTTACTCCACCATTTCCACGCCTCTGTTTCCAGAGGGAGAGAAAGGGGCTGTCCTCCTCTGCAATTTTACGAAGACTGGCTTAGCACCCTTATTCCCAGTATCATGGTTTTCAGCCTTCACAAATTCCACATATGAAAGAGAATTGAGAATTGTGGTTTGAGAAGTCTAAAAGAGTTTTGGTTATTTAATTGCAATTATAATGAATTCAGAAGCTACATATTCTACATTTGTGATCACTGAGACAGAATATTGATTGAAGTGCATTGCTTTCTTTCTATGATAAAAAAGGTTTTCTTCTCCTAGATAAATGAATAGATTAAACATGATTTCAAGGGATGAAATTTTCTCACTTTAGAAAATAGAATCCGGTCCTGGCCAGGTAGCTCAATTGGGTAGAGCATTGTCCCAATACACCAAGGTTGTGGGTTCGATTCCAAATTAGGGCACATACAAGAATCAACCACACGAATACATAAATAAGTGGAACAACAAATTGATGTTTCTCTCTCTTTCTCTCTAACCAGTAATTTTTAAAAAGTTTAAAAAAAGAAAATATAATCCACACAAGACAACTGATTATGTTCAAATCTTGTCTTTTCTATTTATTGGCCAAGAATCACCCCCTTCCAGCCTACAAGCTTCCTCATTTTAAAAGGAGGTCAATGACACTCATCACTATAAGGTTGTGATGAGTAAGTGAGATGAACAGCTTGACCTCTAGACATGGTGATGGGGACATGGATGATGCTCAGAACATATCCTTTCTACTCCCTCCCCTTTGTATTACAAGAAGTGCTTCTTCTAAACTCTTTGCTGAAATAATCTATTCTCCATCCTTTGGAAAAACTGTTTGAGCTCCTGCCTCTGTAATTTTGCTTCCTTTATTCACTCTATCTTGTGTATATCTTCCCTCTCCTCTTCAACTGTCCACCTCTTTGTTGGCTTTCCCGATTCTTTTCCAGAGGGCTGGCTGCTTTCACCCTTCTGATCTCCTCAGCTCATTATGGTAATTAGTTACTAGTTCACTGCACTGCCCTGCGTTGTTTATATGCATGTGCCCTTTAAACACTTTGATTATATCCCTCCAGCATCACTTCTTTTGTTGGGCCCTTCACACTATGTATCTAACAGTAACAATTTGAATATAGTAGGGGATCATTGAATATTTGATATTTGGGTTATAAATAATCTCTATGAGTTTAAGTAGGTGCCAAAGGACCTATTATACCTTGCAATGCTTTGTTAATTCTATTTGAACTCTTTTGCAAAACTTTCTTTTAAAATATTTTTAATCCTTTTAAAGTCTCTTGGGTAAAAGAAAAGGTTAAATAAATTGTCATACAAAGGATGTTTATGAAGATTTTTAATAACATGGGAAATGCTTGGGTTGCCTTGTTAAAAGTAAATCAGCATGCAAAATCGTGAATATGGCATTTTTACAACAGCATAATTATCGCTTACAATAACTATGAAATGCCTAATAACTAAAAAAAAATTGAGTCCAGGCATGAATACTGATTGTTCAAAAATCAGTATTTGAATCGACAATACTATGATTTTCTTCTAATTTTATTTTTAGAAAGAGGCTGATTTTGCCCACAAATGCTCTATGTAGTTAACTTACAGTGCATGAAGAACAATTCTGTTTCATCTCACTAGAGGTCACTGTGGTTCTTTAGTTATTTTTTCCCCCCTCCATGTGGCATCCCTGTTAGGGAAAAAAGGCATTCTGTCATGGTTATTATTTTTAGCAAAGTCAAGAGAAATGTTAAAATAATGCCCTTCCTTTTTAAATACAAAGAAACATTTTCCAGAACGATTGTACTTCTCTTTCAGATTCCATATTCCAGGCTATAACTATAAAAAACATTTCTATGTTATATTGGCGACTCAAATTTAATTTATTAGTGTGAAACATTATCACTATTACCACTTATTCTACTATTAAAACAGAATTGCATCCATGCTTTCCATGGTGTGAAAATAATAGAGGACTAAACTTTTCTGTTTCTCGTTTAATTTTCTCCCCCCTCCTCCCAAGATTGTGTCCCAGCAATACAGAAATATGGCTTCTAAAACTCAGTAATGAAGTATTAAAATGAGTTAATGACACATGAGATATGCACATCTAAGGATCATTTCTAAGGTGAATGCAGAGATCCAACGAATTCTCCTGATGCATTACTGTGTCTTTAAAAGAATTCCTCCCTGGTAAATTCAGCAAGGATATTAGGTTGTTTTTCTGTTTGAAAAACGATCAAATATTAAGAATTAGAAAAATGAAATAGAGTCCAATATTAATAGGATGCATGCTGAGAATAACACCATCCAAAATGCCTAAGTGACATGATAACCAAGTCCTTAGCATTCCTACTGGAGTCTGACATTCATTTGACTATAAACCAGGAAGCTCTAAATTTTATATTGGTTTGAAAAGCTCATCTTTTTCTTTCATCTTCTTTTTACTGTTTGCAGCCTTGAAAAGTGGTGTCACAATCACCTCACCGGATCATATTTATTTTTCACAACCTGGGTCATTTGGTTCTCTGGGTATTCTTATTCCTATCGCATTATTGCTGGATTCACAGAAATTTCCCCCAACTCAAACTGTGTCTTAATGAATCTCAAACTTGATTCTCCATTATTCATTATGGGCCCAAATTTGGCAGGGTTAGAGAGATTAGGGTGTGTGTTGCATGCTGGAAACCCACCAACAACTCCAATAATCTACAATATCCTTAAAAAATATGCATGATTTTTGCTCCTGTCTTCTGACTAGGATATGCAGCTCCTTTTTCCTAATTTCACAGAAAGCTCTGCCAAGGCTGTAAGCAGCAGGCAGGGCTGAGTGTAGTGGGCAGCCCTGCTGTGCTTTGAAACCATTCTTTCTCAGCTGCATTTCTTGCAAACCCAATCTCTATCCTTGTTTTGGGAGGCCACTTTCACAATTGGGTCCCTCTAAATTGAGGTGATTAATGATTGCCTTGACGGAGTTACCAGAGAATAACTGGCTGGCTAAGACTTTTCTTTGAAAGCATTTTCCTCTTTTTCTTTCAAAGGATGCATTCACGTTCCTGTCTATAATCCAGAATTCTTCAAAGCTATTTAGAAATATATATATTTAGGCTCTCTCCAGTTGGAGTTTCCATCATTTACTTCAGTGTTTCTCAAACCTTTAAATGATATGCTTAAAAATTCATACTTTTGCCGGGGAAGGAGTATGTCGTTGTGGTTTTCGAGTCAGAAAAAACTGGATTCGAGTGCCAGTTCTACCACTTATTAGTTGTACGATTTTAAGCTCCATAACCTCATTGAATTAATTTTAAGATCCTTTTCTTTAAAATGGAGATAGTAGCAATGACAAATGGGATAATGCATATTCAATGATTAGTACTTTATCCGGTTCATGGTAAGCACTCAACATGTGATAGGTACTATTAGTAGTAGTAGTAATAGCAGTAGTGGAAGTAATAGAAGTTTCTGTTAGCATGATTGACATGCTTCCACAATGAAGGTGCATTTTGATTGGGAAAGTGAGCTGAGGTTGATGCGGTATTGCCTGCAGAAAGCCAGTTCATGAGGATGATCTGCGGGGCAAGTAGACTGATTCATTCAGTGATTACTTGAGTGCTTATGAGGAGTCAGACTCCATTCTAGGTCTCAGGTTTGCAATGGTGAGCAAGGTGAGGCCCCTGTTCTCATAAAGCTGACATGCTGGCGAGGGGAGACGGGCGATAATCAGGAAACCCACAGATAGCAGGAAGTGCCATGTGGGAAATATAACGGGGTGATGGGATCGAGTGGTTTGGAGTGTGAGATTGGGGCTGTTTTAGAAGTGGCATTTGAGTTGAAAATTGGTGATGTAAAAAGCAGGCCAGGTGAAGACTGGAGGTGGGGAGATGTTACAGATGGAGGCAGCAAAGTTCAAGGACTTGAGAGAAGCAAGCTTGTTATGTTCAAGGAACAGAAGTTTGGCAAGGCTAGAGCCAGCATGAGGTCATGTAGGGCCCCGTAGGACATGGTGAGTAGGTTTGGAAGTACATGTCTGAGGTGCTCCCTGTACTTTAATGGGAGCACTTGGCTTTCCTCTCTCAGTGGGCCTATCATGGCTGGTGAAGCATGGTGCTGACATTCTTCCAGCCAAAGCGGACTTTGATTCCTCCCATATCCTTCTCCTTCCTTTCCCTTCCCTGTAGCAGCCACTTTGCAAATTCTGTCAAGCCTAGCTCACTAGTGTCCCTCCACCTTGACCTTGTCCACATCCTTCTCTGTCACCTTCACTTAGATTCTCATTATCAGGCCTGGACAGTAGCTGTGAGCTGGTTCCCCAGGGTACCCCGTCTCACCTGTTTCCTCTAGTCTACACACTGAAGTACATTAGAAGCACACTCTGCCCCCAAACCACGTTTGAGTAAGCCACCTTTCTGCTCCATGCCTCCTAATGGCTCCCTCTTGTCAGGGGAATAACAAAAGATAAAATCTTTGTCTTGACATTCTCTATTCCTCACCCATTTTTTCAGTTATAAGTTCTACTTCACATATTCATATTCCTTCAACTTAACTGAACTACCCCTAATTCCATAATGATGCTGTGAGATTTATTATTATTTTTTGTTCCCAAGCCTTTGCTCATGTCGTTCTCTCAGATGGGAGGTCCTCCCCTCCAAACCTACATGTTGTTCAAGGCCCCCTCATTATGTCACCTTCTTCATGAACCTTTCCCTGACCCCCAAACCTGAGAGGACCTTGACTCTGAACTCTGGAGGCACTTTGCTTGCACCTTTCCCATGATGCTCATATCCTAGGTAATTACTGTGTACATATCCTAGTGTTCTTTCTAACTGCCAGCTCCTCCAGACCTGGAACTAATGTTCATTCAGTCTGGTTTTCTTCAAGGGTTCAGACACGACCTTATACATCCCCCCCCCCCCCGCTTCCTTAAGCCAATATAAGCTATTTTGACACAAGAATAAAGAAATGAATAATAAACATCAGATGAGTATTACCTATAGGAGAAAAAAATGCAACAGACCTTTCTCACTGGGGTGGTCAGTGGAGGCATTTTCTGGAACAGATGAAGCAGAGGTGATTCATGGAAAAAGGGCGTATTGGCCAAGTCTTGGATTTAGAATGCGAAGCAAGAAAATGAGCATAGGTTTTCCATTTTTTTGACCTGGGGTAAAATTCCAGCTGTCACTTAGTAGTTTGATCTTATTAACTTATTAATCATGAGATTATTAAAAGGATTAAAGAAAATAACATATGTAAATTAGCTAATATTAAGCAAACTTTGAGTGCTTAGCTCATTTAATTCTCATAATGACTCAGTGAGATAATCATCCTTCCTCTCAGAGGCCTGTGGCTGCGATAAGGCACGTGTGGCCTTTGGCATTGTGCCTGGTCTGTGAGAAGTGGTCAACAAATGACAGCAATTTTTTCTTGTTGATATTTATTGAAAGACAATCAGTAATTAACATGCGAATGTTGTCTCAAGGAGATTGATTAGCATTTTCCCTTTAGAAGTGTGGTAAAGCCACAAAATAAATGGGGAGCATCAACTTGCACGTGTATATCCTATATAATAAAGCGGTAATATGCAAATTGACCATCATTCCAACACACAAGATGGCCACCCCCATGTGGTCAAAGATGGCCGCTCCCATGTGGACACAAGATGGCCACCACAAGATGGCCAGCAGGGGAGGGCAGTTGGGAGGGACTTGGCCTGCAAGGGAGGGCAGTTGTGGGCCATCAGGCCAGCAGGGGAGGACAGTTGGGAGGGACCAGGCCTGCAAGGGAGGGCAGTTGTGGGTGATCAGGCCAGCAGGGGAGGAGAGTTGTGGGCGACCAGGCCTGCAGGAGAGGGCAGTTGGGGGGGACCAGGCCTGCACGGGAGGGCAGTTGGGGGGGACCGGGCCTGCAGGGGAGGGCAGTTGGGGGGGGACCAGGCCTGCAGGGGAGGGAAGTTAGGGGTAACCAGACCTGCAGGGGAGGGCAGTTGGGGCTGACCAGGCTGGCAAGGCAGAGCAGTTGGGGGTGACCAGGCCTGCAGGGGAGGGCAGTTAGGGGTGGCCAAGTCAGCAGGGGAGGGCAGTTAGGGGCAATTGGGCTGACAGGGGAGCAGTTAGGTGTTGATCAGGCTGACAGGGGAATGGTTAGTGGGTGATCAGGCTGGCAGGCAGAAGCGGTTAGGGACAATCAGGCAGGCAGGCAGGCGAGTGTTTGGGAGCCAGCAGTCCTGGATTGTGCGAGGGATGTCCAACTGCCCATTTAGGATCCACTGGGATCGGGCCTAAACGGCCAGTCGGACATACCTCGAGGGGTCCCAGATTGGAGAGGATGCAGGCTGGGCTGAGGGACACCCCCCTACCCCCCATGAACAAATTTCAGGCACTGGGCCCCTAGTGTAGGAATACTAGGGCATGGGTTAAGTTTGAATTTCTGTTCCCATAAATGTTTTGGTGACAGAATGCACAAGCAAATCCACTAAATCTAAATTTTTTTTGGGTTGGTCAATTTCATTCTTTCTTGACAACTCAGAGTACATGATTAGAAAAGTTGGTACTTATTACTTTTATGTTATCAAGAAACTTTCAGCCGTTAGAGAACTGGTTGCATCAAAATGAAGCAGGCATTCTGTTTGGGGGGAACATATGCTAATTTTATTGGTCCTAAGGGGTAGTGCAAACTTTCCAGAGCTGAGGCTCTAAACCGCCTTGGCAAAATCCCACTGCTAGTCTTTGAAAAATGAGTTTTGTCACCTTATGAACTGGTGTTTTTGAACTTCTAATTATTCCAAATAAGAATAAAATAAAATAAAATAAAAACCAACTGGCTCCCACACACCAGTGTGACTCCTTGTCACAATTGCATTGGATTGAATATTTTGTTTATGCCTGGAGAAAAATGAAAATGTAGACAATGTATTTTGTTCTAGATCTAAGTGATTTGATGTAAAGTTTCTTAAAAATTTTGAAAATAGAAAAGTATGTTATGGACTGGAAACTAGAATTCACATGTGTGTTTAAGATACAAAAACCCACAACTTTAAATTAAAGTTTGGATTTATCTCATTCCATTTTAGGCTGTTCTCCTAGGCCCTGGAGGGTTGTTTTTCATCTTTTTTTTCTTTTTCTTTTTAAGTGAACTTTGTAGAAATAATACATTTAGGTGTTAGGACATTATTAGCTATTAACATCTTAATTTGTATTAATCTTATCAGATTTACAGCACAGAGCGTGAGAACAGAGAGGCACAGACCCATGGGCTTGGATGGGGAAAATATGGGGATTGATCAATGCTGAGAAGTGGGGGCTCTTCCGTGGAGGCTGGGGACCAATTGGGGGTACTGGAGAAAAGGGGCATCAGTGAAAGAACAGCCAGGAACTCAAGATGAACTTTGCAGGTTTTCCCCGTGCTCGTTGTAACATCCTTCCCCTAGACAGGCCCTCACACAACTGCAGGGCGAATTGGGCTCATGTTCATCTCCCCTCACTCTTTCCTCCTTTTCTCATAATGTCCTCTTTCCACCACCGTGGTCTCATGAGGCTGGTTGCTACATGATTAAGCACTGGATCTAGGTTCATCATTTGATAGATTCTTAAAGGATCTTAAAGGCCATGTGGCCCAACCCCCATGTACTCTACCTGTTACCCAACAAGCATTAGGACCAGCTTCCTGGGCGTGGGACCTGTGCAGCTGCCCAGGGCTCTGCATTTAGAAGGGCCCCACATTTGGCTTTAATGCTCTGCTGTCACTATCTTGAAATCCTTAACTTTTAAACAGGGGTCTCTACATTTTTCATTTCATGCTGGGCCCCACAAGTTATGTTGCTAGTCCGATAAGCCATACTGATATGCTTGTCACTTAATGAATCATAAGACAATTTGAAATTTTTAAAGAGAGTGTTAAAGAGTGTGGAAAGCATGAATGATGGAGGAGTTTAAGAGCTCTCTGAAGGCCAGGAGGAGAGATAAATTTGTGGGGGAGAAGGAGTTTTCCTGGTATATCTTCAAAATACCTCATGTACCTTAGATTTGTCCCACTTACAGATTACACCAGTTCTGTCTTTAGATGGAAATGTATTCCTTATCTCTATTTGGAATCTCCATGTTCCCTCTTAAAATATATTTCCTTTTGTTCTAGTCTCCCTGAAGGTGCTGACAACTAGCCATTATCTCCTATGTACTTAATGGCCATTATAGTCACCCCTCAACACTTTTCCAGGCTAAGCGATCTTACTTCTTTTATCCATCCACTTGAATGCTTTTTAAAAAAATTGATTCTTCCTCAAAGAAGAACAGCTCGCTAGTTAAGGCAGCATTGTTAAAATCAGGGTGCAATTAACTTCACATCTGGCTACAATATTGCCAAGGAAAGGAGCAGACAAAGACAGAGATGGCCCCAATGAAAATCACTTTTTGGAATTAAGCTAAAATTAGCTAGGCATTTTGTAATTACAAAGTAATTTGAAAATCAAGTAGTTGTTAGACTAACACATTGATCAGGAAAAGGACAAGAGGAAAGGAAAGAAAGATTAGGGGAATTCTTTGAAAACAACCCCCCTGCAGACCAGAGGGAATTTTTGAGAAAAAGTAGAGTGCTGCTAATAAAAATACCAAAGCTCATTATTTAGGCAAAGTCTTTGCAGACAGAAAATGTAGCCTTGCAAAGGCAAGAGGACTAAGTTCTACCCAGAGAAGGCTACATCTGTGTCTGTGTGTGACTACTTTCCGTGCACATAACTACAAGGAGAAGTGAAGGGTCCCAGGTTCGATTCCGGCCAAGGGCACGTGCCTGGAGTTGCAGGCTCAATCCCCAGTAGGGGGCGTGCAGGAGGTAGCCGATCAATGATTCTCTTTTATCATTGATGTTTCTATCTCTCTCTCCCTCTCCCTTCCTCTCTAAAATCAATAAAAATATATTAAAAAAAAGAAAGTACCATTGCAGAAATAAAGAAGTCAAGAAAATAAGTTGGAGGTTGGGGAAGACATGATTTCTGTTTTAGATGCACTAAGTACAGGGCGATAATGGAACACCGAGTGGAAGTGACTGGAAGGTCCCTGGAAAGAAGGAACTGCGAGAGAACCTTATTTATAATGAATCTGCCAAATGGTTAATTGGCCATAGCTTGAACGCTTCTTGTGATAGAGCTCTCCTTACTTCATGATACAGCTTATTGTACTGCCAAACAATTACAATACCAGGGTTTGAACTTGGTCCTTAAGTGAGTTGCAAAGAAGGGATACCTTGATTAAAGGGCTGTTGATTAAAGGAAGAACCTGTGACTCCTGTGCAGGATAAATCTGAGAGGAGAGCTGGTAGCTAGGATGCTGGCAGGGAGGATAGTTCTAATTGTTAAATATTTTTCTAACTCTGCATTGAGTCAGTCTTCTTCATTGTTACTTTCATTTATGGGTCTAGTTTAATTTGACTGGAGCAACATAGAATAAATCTACTATTTTTTCCATATAACTTAGTTCTTCATTCTTTTAAGGTATTTCTTTTTTTAAAAAAATATTTTTATTGATTTCATAGAGGAAGGGAGAGGGAGAGAGAGAGAGAGATAGAAACATCAGTGATGAGAGAGAATCACTGATCAGCTGCCTCCTGCATGCCCCACACTGGGAATCAAGCCCACACGCCAGGCATGTGCCCTGACCAGGAATCAAACTGTGATCTCCTGGTTCCTAGGTCGATGCTCAACCACTGAGCAACACCAGCCAGACTAAGATATTTCTTTTTAAAAAAGAATCTTGTCCTGGTTCTTTATGCACCATGGGATACTGTTTGTAGACTTTCATTAAGAAATACTAATGTATCATTACGATATTGGTTAAAACTTATGTGCAAATACTGTATTGGGGAGTATGCTCTAGGGAGCAAAAGTGAGGGATGAGGAACCATGCAGGGAAAGAGAGAAAGTCAATAAAAATGTACTAGTATGTTCACATTGGCTTCTGCTTAGTGGGACAGGATGCTCCATTCTATGACAGGGACCTGAGGAGCCATATGAGCTGTATCCCAGGGCTATCTGTCCAAGGAAAGCATTTACCCATTGTCTCCCATCTTCTATTGATCAGAGGTTTGCCGAGTGGGGCATTAACTCTCCTGCACTCTCAGGTTGCAAATGCCTGAGCAGGAGCATCCTCCCAGACCCCACCTTATCAGCAGAGGAGACTTAGAGAGGAAGTGAAAGTCAGGAGGCTGGATCTGGGGTGAGTGCTGACAGCTACATTTGTGGGAAGTTGATCTGGTCCTGTGGCAGTGGCTGGAATTGGGCAGAGATTCAGAAATGGGGCATGGGAGATACCAGATGCATGTGTTATCCCTCAGGCCCTCTGCTGGGCTCTGGATGAGCTCTAGTCTCTCTGAAGTTCTTTCAAAGCTGGTGCTCAGAATTAAATAAGCCTTCCCAATATAGTCTGTGCAGATAAGTTTTTAAGGCAGAGAGTGAGGTTGGTATGAGGGCTGGGGGAAGATGATATAAGATGAACATATCACAAATACTTGATGCATACACTCTCCTTAATTCTCTAAACATACATTGCCATACATGAAGTTCAGCAACAAACACCCAGGATTTGGCAGACATTGTGCTAGGTACTGGAGGGTGGGGAGCATCCTGAAGAATAAGGTATAATCTTGACCCTTAGGAAGGCTCAGCCAAGTTGGGGAGGCTGAAAAAGGAGCCAAATAATTAGAATAACGTGGGATGGGCTACGATGGATGGAGAAATGGTGGAGAGAAGAGTGCAATTAACTTTGTCAGGTGGACGGGTCAGAGAAGGTGTCAGAAGATTTTGGGGTGGTCTGGTTTGTCTTCATGTGTGCCAAGATGAAGAGGCAGAGCTCACAGGGGATTCGCTGCGTTCAGGCTGAGGCGTAACCTGAACTGCTGGCAGAATCGAACAGTCCTAGGATTCCTGGTTTCAAGTTAACTGCAAAACCACTAGACGCTCCTTATATTCGAAGCTATATTAGAAGCCAATGCATTTCTTTTTAAACAAATATTCCTAGCTTAAACATCACAGCCTTTTAGTTATGTGTGTATTTGAGTGCTTTGAGCCAGTGTTCCATCTCTTCGCAATCATATCTTTCCCATGTGAATCACTGCTTCATATCTTTCCAGTGCACTGCAAGCGACCTTGGCTGTACAAGGTTAAACCGAAGCAGAAGTAGGGTATTCCCCCCTCTTTTTCCCTTGGCAAGCACACCACAGAGCCTTTGTAAACAAAAGCCAGGATGTAGACGGCCTAGGAGCAGTTTTGGCTGAAAAAAAATGTATAATTTTTTTTAACATGGTGAATTGAAGAATACTTCAGGAAAATAGGGAGCAGGTGGCGTTTGCAGCCTGGAGGGCAGAAGGCATAGTATGAGGACAGAGAGCATGTGCAGCTTGTCACGTGTTCCCACATATCACTTGAGTCCTTGGACAGGGGGCAGCTCTGAGCCTCCTGTCCTCTGCCCCTCAGTCCTGGGCCCCCTGACAAACATATGGGAAGGATTTAGAGACAAGGGAAAAGCCCAGAAATCAAATGCGGGGAGAAATTATGTGGCTAACAGCTGGAATTCATGAAGTTCCATATTAAGTGAAGGATTGATAGTAAGAAATTCAAAACACCCTTTCCCCAAAGGCTGACAAATTAATAGCTTGAGGACAAGAAAGACATGTCGAGATTCCTGGCTTCTCTTTAAATATAACAGTAATGCCTATGTTTGTTTTTATAAGGAATAGCTATGGTTATGTTTGTCATAAATTTGGAATTATTGAATTCAAGGATGAATATGGTGAAATGCATTAACGAAGTGCCAAGAATGAATGTAAAATTGGACTGCATGTCCACTTTACTTTGGAGTCTTTCTTATTGAGGCATGCTAATATTAAGTAAAATAATTATTTATGAAGATCTTTTTACATAAGTTATCTTATTTAGTCCTCCTTCTACACACCAAGAAATAAGTATTTCATAACCTCCCTCTGCTTAAAAAAGTTGACGCTAAAGAGATGAATTTTCCCAACATCATGCGGTGGCAGGCGAGAACTTAAACCGAGGTCTTCTGCTCCCAATACCCGTGGGTGAAGCCACTGCATTGGGAATTCTAAAACTAGGTGAGTTTCCAAAATAGCCCAGGAGCTGTTGAAATTTAGTGATTCCTGACATGGGCTAGAATCTATATGTTTAAAAATCTCTGAGGTAATTCTGAGGATCAACCTGTTTTGGGTTTTCTCACCAATCAGTTTGAATTCTTCTTTACTTTGGGGATGCAGGTGAGCAGATATTTTGAAGGTCAGAAGAGCCACACATGGGAAGCATTAGAATCCACCCAACCATGCAGCCTGCAACAATTTTGGGAGGGCTGATTCAGTTTGATTACTAGCGTCTGGCAGCAAGTGCATGATGAGGGGAAGCTAGATCATAACAACATACAGTGATGTTTCCCAACCTTTCCCTGGACAATGACACATCTGTGAAAGTGCTGGGACACACCAGGGGGCTGCCGATGTCAAAGATGTACAGCTGCAGGTTGAGACCACTTGGATGAAACAAAAATCGGAGGAGTCAGATAATCTACCATCAAAATACAATATGCTTACTCTCTCAGTTTCTGGAAAGATTTGAGAGGTACAGTGAGTATAGCAAACGGCCAGGCTCCTATCTGATGAGTAGCCAGGTTAATTCTTCCTTAATGTCTATGAGCACAGGGAGGTGACGTACATGCTTCGATGTTTGGTGGACTTAGTTTTGAATCCCAGTTGTACCACTCAGTGACTTTCGGTAACCTTCGGTTATCTTCTCTGAACCTCAATTTCCCTATATGTGTATGGAGGGTGGTGATACTTTCATCATAGAGTATTTAGAGGCTTGAATTAAATACTGGATATAAAATGATTAATCCAGGGGCTGTAAACAGCAAGCACCATGTAAACTGCAGTGTTATTTCTGTCTCTTACATCCAAGAGATCTTAAATTTTATCAGTAAAGGATGTAAATGCTTTAATGATGTCTTAAGAAAAGCAGGTTTCAAATGAAAAAAAAATTCACCCTAGTAAAAAGCAAGAAAAATACCATAATGCATGAGATCCTATCTTAATCGAGTCCTGCTGTCAGTTTCTAGATACATATTGAACAGGGGCAAGCATCTGAACGTAAGAAACTGCTTCTGCACAGGGGAGCAAGAGGAAAGTGAGCCCAGGAATTTGGAAACCAGGAAGTAAATGTGCTGTCTGCATCTAGCAGGCTAGGACAAAGACGTGAAAAGTCACTTTGAGAATGACTTTAAATGGAGTCCACAAGACTGGACTATAACCTGAGGATCTACACTGAGTGGCCAGATTATTATGATCTCTGAATGCATAATAATCTGGCCATTCAGTGTATATCCTATATAATAAAAGGATAATATGCAAATTGTCCCCTCGACCAGGAGTTCGACCAGCAGGCAGGCTAGCCAACCGCCCATGTCCCCTACCCCTAGCCAGGCTGGCCGGACCCCACCCATGCACGAATTTCGTGCACCGGGCCTCTAGTATATATATATATATCTCCTGGTAGGATCGGGCCTAAACGGGCAGTCAGACATCCCTCTCACAATCCAGGACTGCTGGCTCCCAACTGCTCACCTGCCTGCCTTCCTGATTGCCCCTAATTGCTTCTGCCTGCCAGCCTGATCAACCCCTAACCACTCCCCTGCCAGCCTGATTGATGTCTAACTGCTCCCCTGCTAGCCTGTTTGCCCCCAACTTCCCTCCTCTGCCAGCCTGGTCACCCCTAACTGCCCTCCCCTGCAGGCTTGATCACCCCCAACTGCCCTCCATTGCAGGCCTGATCCCTCCCAACTGCCCTTCCCTGCTGGCCATCTTATGGTGGCCATCTTGTGTCCACATGGGGGCAGCCATCTTTGACTACATGGGGGCAGCCATCTTGTGTGTTGGAGTGACAGTCAATTTGCATATTACTCTTTTATTAGATAGGATATATATATATATATATATATATATATATATATATATATACACACACACATACACACTGAGTGGCCAGATTATTATGTGTTCAGAGATCATAATAATCTGGCCACTCAGTGTATATTATCATTTGGAACTGCAGTCAGCCAGCAATGGAAGAAGAGAAAATGGAAAGTCGGAGAGGCCAATGTTGGCGTGCCCTCCTAGAACTACCCCAGGGGAGAAAGACTTTTAGCTGAGGGACATTGAATATTTCTGTTCCATTGGCAAGACCATCTACATACATGGAGGGATGTCGATCTCAGGCTGTCTTAGCTCAATGTCACAACATAGTCAAAGCTGTAACTAATGTATTTTGTATGGATTCTATATGTTTCATGAAATAGTATACTTATCTCCCCTATAGTTTGCTTATAGAGAAAAAGAGCACACCAGACTGAGTATGCTAATAACCTTCTGCCGCTTACATTTATCATTATAAAATAATAAGGTGGTTGTTTTTGTTTGGCGGGGGTGGGGCGGGGGGGAGGTTATATTTTAGTCTTTTGTAAGCCCGAGTCAGGTTCCCTGAGTCTGATAATCTCTGGACCTGAGTTTTGGAACCTGCAAATTTCACAGCAGGATCATGGGCAAGACAATGTGTGTCACCTGATAGTGCCTCCTGCCAGTAGCTCTGCTGGTCTCCCTGGCGACCTGTGACTTTACCGCACACCTTCTCCTCACCATGGGGAAAGAGGACAATCTAGGATGAGAAACCCGAAACCACACATTGGGTATCAAACCAATGGGAAGAGTTTTGCCCTGACCAAATCATGAATCAGTGATAATGGTTTTTAGAGAAGATAAGCTTTTTGTCCCCTTGCTGAGCAGGAGTCTGGATTTTCTGAGATATCTGTTTAAAGCTCCAATTACTCTAACAATAATTTCAAAACACCACAGGCTCTGCTAACGTGTTTCCTTATCATTTATTTTTCCCAGTTGCTTGTTTGTGGCTTCGCTGCCTTGCCTCTTCTGAGTTTTGGTGTCATCGAATGTCTCACATACACCTAAGAGGCACAAACACCCAACCCCCTGAAACCAATCACCTGAGGAGACCTGGGGTTAGACTTCTCCAGGGGAAGATTTTCTTGTGTCACTTGGCTAAGTAACTACCACTGATTGTTAATTGGCCCCTGGGCATCTAGTCCTGCCTCCCCTCTGGTCCCTACACTGAGTGATTTTTCTAAAGTGCATATCTAAATACATCACACTCAAATCTGAAATCCTTCAGTGGCTGCCTATTGCTCCCACTTCAAGTCCCAACTCATCGGCATGTCTTAATAGGTCCCATGGGTCTGTCCTTTGCTACTGCTCCAGCCTCTTTCCTCACCATCACTCCTCTCATTCCGATGAGATCTATTGATCTAATGTATTAAAAATATTTATTGCACGTAATAGCCTCTTGGCCTTTGCACATACATTTACTTCTCCTTTTTCTATTTGCCTAAAAAGCTGTTTTTAGTTGAGACACTACTTCTTTGGGAAACATAGAATTAATTCACTAAAAACTATTTCTTAAGCATCTTCAATGTGCCAGATACTATTCTAGTTACTTGGGATACCTTGGTGAACAAAACAGGGAAAGATCTACTTACCTTATTGGATACTAATGACCTATTTACTTGTCCTGTTTCTCTGAACTGCAAAATCCCTGAAGACAGAGCATGTGCATTATTTATCACTGTGTTCCCAAAGCCAAGAAGAATGCTTTGGTATAGAGTCAACATGCAATAAGAAAAGCAAGCAACCTTCAGAGAAAGGGCAGCATTTTTTTTTTTTTTTGCAAAGGAAACATTTTCTGTAAGCTCAATGTTTTAGAATTTTTTGGTCCATATGGTCTCTGTCATAGCTATTCAATTCTCCTGTTGTAACACAAGCAGTCAGAGACAATCTGTAAGCAAATGGGCATGGACGTGTTTCGATCAAACTTAGAAGGTCCCTAGAGTTTCTTCCAGGATCACAATTCTTTAACTATTTCATCTGTTTGGTTTACTGCTATACTCCCAGCATCTAGAACCATGTCTGAAACATAGAAGGTGCATAGTACATACATGTTGAATGGAATAGAGGAATTAAAGTGGATTTAGACAGAGTTTAGGTTTCACTCCAAGCCTTTCTGACTTCAATGTCCATGATGTTTGTATGACATATCTTGCTTGTTGTTTAACTGTTTATACACATTGAGGATAAGAATTCTCAATGCACTGTGAACCACAATTCTGGTCAGTTAATCTAAAGTCATTATGCCTTTTCTAATATTGAGATATTTTGTCCATCCAGATTTCTGTCAAAATTTGTCAGCTCTAAACAATGATAAATCCCTCTTAATTAACATGTAAGGAATTAGGTAATGGGCAGGGGGACAGTACCGGCTGGTAAACCACTAATACAAATAAGTATGTGTAAAGTGGGAAATATCCTTAGGATATAGAGGTGATACAGAGAGCAGTGTAATTTACTTTATAGCAAGTGGAGAGGTCAAAGAAGCCGCCTTCAGAAATGTGGGAAGGCCTATAAAGATCCTGAGATGGTACACACTCCTTTCCATGTGTCCAAAATCGGGAGTCAGAGCATGTGAGGGATCTGCTTAGACTGAATTATAACCTGAATTACATGCAGAATTAAGTAGAGCCAGAATTCCTAGTTCCCAGTCATCCATGAAACCACTTGAAACTCCTTATGTAAGAAATGATATTTTAATGCATCTATTTTAAACAAATATTCCTAGCTTAACCATTGCAACCTTTTACTTACCTGTGTATTTGAGTATTTTAGGTCATTGTTCTTTCTCTTAGGACTCATATTTTTCCATACATCACTTTTTCGTGTTGTTCTAGTTTGCTAAAAGATACTTTGATTTTAAATGGTTAAATGGAAGGTGAAATAGAGTAAACCAACTGGACTTTTTGCTTTGAGAACTCTGTGGAAGTGTTGAGTCACCTGCTTGACCTGTTAAGTGGAACCAGCAGAATCTGTGCTCTGCAGCCTGAATTTATTCTGTGTCTTTGGTTCCGTATTGGTTTACGACCAATGACTAATGCTTCACCCATGAGTCATTAAGCCCTTCTGCACTTTCCTGGCTCCCTAATCTTCTTGGAATTTATTCTTGTCTCCAATGGTCCAATGCTCTAGCTTGGTATTCTGATGACTGAGAGAATAGAAGGAGCAATAAAATGTATATGTGATATAACAATTCAAAATGCAATTTCCTTTAGAGAAGCTTTCTTAGCAACTCAAATTCCTCCCAAACCATTTCAAATTCTTTGAAATAGTTGAAGCTTTTAGTTTCCTTTGTACCTTCATGAGAGGTCAACAAATACAGCAAAAGTATCTGCTAGTTCTGCACATACTTTGCCATAAAATTCAGACTTTTATAGTGTAGCTCTACTTTCTAATGCTCTTGATTAACTGCACTTAGGGAAAAAAGCAAAGCATGAATAATCCAATGTAGATAGCAGCTGATGAATATGCATGTGTTGGATGTCCTAGAAAACTAATACTTTAAAGCAAACAGTGAAGTATCATTGATTGCTAAACTTAGGGTGAAAAGAAAAGATGCCCAACTTCTTGACTACTGCTCAGTTCCCTGAAATCCATGTCATTTTAAGAGCAACTTATTTTTTTTTTTTCACAGAGTCTGGAATGGACTGAAAACTATGAAAGAATTTGGCAGACTAAGAGGAAGGGAGGAGACTTGGAGTGAGGAAGAAAAACTATATAAATAAGACATGGGAATATCCTATTTACAGGAATGGGGCAGATTCTGGGGGTGGGGAGTGGGGAGAAGATAGATTTAGCTGCTAATGTTGGCTGGCATTTAGCTTTCCCCATCCCATCATTAGATCCTAGTGGGAAGTCTCCCTCAAGCTGAAGTAACTGATGAGTATTCTATAAGCAGGCAGATGGAGCACAGTGATAGAGAATCCAAACACATGTGATGTTCAGGAGGTCAGTCAGGAAATGTGCTATCATTCTCTTCTAGAAGGACGGTTGAGAGAGGGGGGGCTAGCCTGTGTGGCTAGGGGTGAGACTGAGTAGGACAGAGTAGGGTATTATGTTAGGAGGGTAGTAAGTCATATAAGAGAGTTCAAACTGGTCACAAAGAGAAGCTTTTCATGGTGACGTTGAGAACCAGATATATGAGAGCCAAGAGCCATGGGTCCAGATAGGAAGGTGGTCCTGGTGTTACCTGACACAGAGAATGTGGCCCAGCTGGCTTTTACATACTCTATTTAGAGTGACATATGGGGTCTCTGGCACAATTGAAGGGTGAGAGGTATGGACAGACAATTGATTGTCACCAATAATATCTTTTTTAGGTTGCAGGGTACTATCCAGCATGGTGCTACTCTGTAAGTTAAAGTTTCAAGTGCCCAGAACATTTGTCCTCTGAGTAGATTTTCTCAGTTGGCCTGGAGAGGTCATGGGATCATGATTGGCTAGACATTATTTTGACCTCTTCCTCTTTCCTTAGCATGGTGTGTGGAAGAGTAATGGTGGTGCCAGAGGCAATGGCTGCAATGAAGGAACTGGCCAGAGAAAAATGACTGGGAAGACTACTGGGTAGGCAAATTTTAACTTCTTATTTTCAGTGATTGAGATAAGATATATATATATATATACTTTAAAAAGTATTTCACAATGGAAAATTGATTGAGTAACTGAATAGTCACATATTGTAGATTTCCTAAAAAATGTACCACTAGAAATGTAGCCTTCAACATTTATTGACATGTGAAACAGTACTTAAAACGGCACTGTACTTCTTTCTGGAACCTTAAGTCACTCTTTATGTTTATTTAATGAAGATCAGTCCTCAAATATTTCTCCTCACTTTTCAGTACAAAATAAAATAATAAAGTTTTTCCCATTATAACTCCATTTCCAAATGGGGCTGCAGGGTTGCTACTAGGGAGGCTTGGTTAAAAGAGGGCCCCAGGCTTAATAATTAATTGGTGAGAACCATTTCAAAAGGATGCCAGTGTTAATTCGAGAGAGTTGAACCACCATCTACTGACATACATCATTGGGAGAAATTAGCCTCAGGTCTTAAAAGTAAAGTGGGCTAAATGATGAAGAGGCTTATAAATAAAGTCTATCTTTTATGATTGGATGTATCTGAATGATCACAGTCATGAGAATGTGAAGTTATGGCTAAGATTTTGTGAGTTAAAAGATGATGTGTTGTGGGATTTCAGAAAGTCAGGTCACTTTTGTTGAGTCATGCTCAGTAATCTTGAGCTTCCAGAACTAAATTGCAAGGTGAACACAGTTGACACACGATAAAACCATCAATTCACTATTTACCAAAGTTCTCTTTTTGTGTGATTTGTCACTAGCACACTGCACTAAGCCCTGCTGTCAAAATCTAGTTTCACAAGTGCCCAAGCAAATCAATCTTGGGTATTGATCATTCAGTGACCTCTAATTGCTGTAGCTTAGAACTTGATTCATTAGTGAAAACAAAAAAAGAGGTCTTTTTGTTTTATCCCTGCTATATATGTTTTTGCAAGAAGGTGCTTGCTTTTGCTATGTCAGCTATTCATTTTTTAAAATGTAAAATAAGCAGGGGAAAAACTCAGACAAATGTTATGATTTTTTTGGCATTAAAGCTGAGGTTGCATTCAGGCTGCATTAACTTATGTATCTCCTTTTACTTAATTCCTCTTTTTTGTTTTAATTTATCAGCTGTCTCTGTGCAAGGCAGAAGGCCTATTTTTCATACAAAATTACCTTTTTTGATAGTAGGCAACACATTTATTCTCTCCAGAGCACATTTTTATAGGACTAAAAGGACATAGCTGTATTTAAAAAATCATCAACTGTGTCTCAGGTTTTACAAATGCAAAGGAAGTGTGCAAAAGGAAGGACAGGAAACTGATTTGTTGGTGCAAATCTCAATGACAAAATCCTTTCATTGCTGGCTAATCTTTTACTAGTATAAATATAAAAATGATTTCATGGGAGAGAAGATGAATTCTTCTTGGCAATTTACAGGATCAGCCTTTGTTGGATGCCCACTGAGACGAGAGATGGCAGTTTAGTTGCAATGATTTGCTCTCTGGAGCAGAGGAGACTTTGTGGCCAGCCTACTCACATGAACCAAGAACTGCAATATGCAGGGGGTGGGGGAGGGGGTGGGGGGGCAGGGTGGGTGGGGGATTTGCTCTGGAGAGGCCAACCTTGAATGCATAAGATTTGGGGATTTTAAAATGCAGGTTTGTGTGGCCAGATCTGTGATATCCTGAAACAAAAGACTTTTTTTTTTTTTAAATCCTAGAATGAAACCTTCAATATGAGGTTGAATAGTGGCTCTAGATTAAGAACATTGTCTACTTTGCAAGATAAGATCATCCACAATTTGGTTCAGTAGTAATGTCTTTAAGATTTCAAAATTTACATTTTCTGCTGCTGTTGGGAGATGATTTATACACACACACACACTCCATGTTTCACACAGTACCCAGACTATTGGCTATAATGTAAGGCAGTATTATCTAATATCATGACAACTATCCACATGTGGCTGCTAGCACATGAAATGTGGTTAGTCTAAATTGGACTATGTTGTAAGTATAAAATACAAAATACACACCAGGTTTCAAAGAAACATTAAAAAAGAATGAAAAATAACTTAATTATCTACACTAATAAAAGAGAAATATGCAAATTGACTATACCTCCACAATGCCCACCAGCCAATCAGGAGTGAGTATGCAAATTAACCCAAAAAAGATGGTGGGTTAATTTGCATACACAGGTGCAAAGGAAAGACTGAAGACTGAAGACTGAAGACAACTGAAGACTGAAGACTGAAGAGGCTTGGCTTCTCTACTGTGGCCGGAGCGAAGGCCTGGGTCCCAGGTGCTGGAGGAAAACCGGTGCCGGCAGCCAGGGGAAGGAAGGCCTATTGCATGAATCTTTGTGCAATGGGCCTCTGGTCCTATATAATAAAAGGCTAATATGCAAATCAACCGAAAGGCAAAAGGACTGGTTGCTGTGACGTGCACTGACCACCAGGAGGCAGATGCTCAATGCAGGAGCTACCCCCTGGTGGTCAGTGCTCTCCCACAGAAGCCGGGCTCACAATGCAGAGGCAGTGGTGGGAGCCTCTCCCACCTCCGCAACAGTGCTAAGGATGTCCGACTGATGGTGGTTTAGGCCATCTGGACTAAATCTGCCCCTAGTGCACAATTTTCGTGCACTGGGCCTCTAGTTTTCTATATTGATTAAATGTTGAAATAGTAATATTTTGAATATATTAGGTTAAATAAAATATATTATTAAAATTAATTTCACTTGTTCTTACTTTTTAGATGTGGCTTGTAGTTTATTACTATGGAACAGTACTTGTCTAAGAACATACATCATGACAAATGATGCTCTTGTATTCCTTTGTGAGCTGTGAAAAGTTACTGGAACTCCAGTCACCAGACCCTGACATTCAGATATCCTATCCCTGGTGTCTCCTCTGAGGCTCCTCAGTAGCATCCTGTATCCTCTGAGCCATGACTATGGAAGTATCCATTCTCCTGCCTTCCTCACTTCATATTTGATCTGCCCATCTTAGCTACAGCTTCTGCTTCTGTCCTGGTTTTTACACATGGCTGACTGCTGAGCCCCTTCCATCACTGCTGAGAGGGAGAGGAGAACTCCCTTTCTGACTGTTGTAAGCTCCTTTATCTTAAGGGATCAAATAATTTGACCATTTCTTACAGATTCACTGATGGTAGAAGTAAGTCATTAAAGTAACTCTTAAAATGTATTATTTTGTTATATTGGAATTCAGCGAGCTGAACAGAAGACGCCTTAGTCAGTAAGCCAAATTAAGAGTCTTTATTTCAAAAGCTGGCAGCCGCGAAGAGCTCATGCTTCTCTAAACCTCGTGGCCCCGAAATGAGCTTAAGGGTAAGCTTATAAAGGCAAACTACATCCTGGTTAGAACAAAGACGGAAGCTGTGCTTAGCAGTTACTTTACAGAAAGCTTGTAGCCTTGAGCACAGCATAGCTTAAATAACCAGAGGACACCTGGCATGGGAGGAACCAAGGACAGACCAGACCCCCACACTGGCAGAGTAACTTGCAGGACCAGATAATTAAGAGAGAGCATAGGCTGATAAGAATGTACATTAGGTTATTGGCACAAATTCAGATTGCTAGTCCCCCCCAAAAATGTCTTATTTTCCCCATTATTTGAGCAAGCGTGCTTACAGAGGCTAGAAATAGCGGCGTTACTTCCTGGAATTTACAGAACAAAGGACCATCTGTGTTTAGTGGAAAATTTTAAAGGGCATTTCTTATAAAATGGAGGTTACGGGAACAAGATAGAGTGCCTCTGGTTCAGATGGAGAGCGAGGGACAGGATGGAGGAGTCAGTCCTTTCAAGGCCCATTGTTCAATTTTGGTAAATACTTAGTGTAAATTCCCTTGGGGCTAAGTTGGAAAATGATACTGACATCATCACACAATGGACTACACTCAGATTGGTTCCTCTTTGCCTTCCCCTGACTCACCATGGGTGAATTTCTTCCCTATTTTGCATGTTACCCACATTTCAAGGCCCAGCCAGAGTTCTTCAGCATTTAGTTATATTCCCTTCTCTAGGACAGGGTCATGTCCTGACTTTCTGGAGTGTACAGAGGGTACTAGCTCAGGTCCTTGTTCATGTGGTGTTCTCAATAAATGACAATGGATACCAGTTGTCAAATATGGATTAAAGTGTAGTATCAGCTTTATACAAGGAAAGCTGGCTAGAAGATGGTGGCTCAGCCTCTTATCTTATACCCCAATTGAAACTTGCCTATGGGTCCCAAGCAGAAAAGCTAGAGATTATTGGATCTCCTAGAAGAGGAAAGATATTGTTTGGGACAGGAAGCAGAGGGCCAGAGAGTGCCCAGCACGAGGGCATAAGAGCCAAGACAGCAAGATAGCAAGAGCCTTGTTCAATGCAATTTTTGATGCTGTAAACTTACCCTTGGTAAACCAGGTCCTGATGGATTTCAGATGCTCCTTGCCTCACCCATCAGGTGAATCACTCTTCTTCCCATTGGGAAGAGTGAGTGAGTGAGTGAGTGGATGGAGAGAGGGAACCCAAGTGTTTATTTTTATACCCTCCTTCCTTGGAAGTAGAGCAGAAGTTTTTTCTCCATGGCATGTGAGGGAGGAGAAATAAGCAAGCTCCATATTACATAGTGTAAAAGTTAAATAATAATATCATAGTCTATCAGAGTTGACAGGACCTGAAATTCTGTATGGTCAGACACTGTCATTATAGATGAGGAAACAGCTCCATAAAAGTGAAGTAACCAAGACTGGAGGAAGCTCCCCTGTATATTAACGCCTGCATGTTCATGCCTCTGAAAATAAATGGAAGAAAATAGGCTTCCAGTTTGATATAACTTTTGCCTTAGTAAAAAGTTTGTGTCTGTGTTTTTGACTTAAAGTATTTGCAAATTTTAAAACACAATTAACAGTAAGATTGAAATCTGGCATATGAAAGAATTAAAACTTTGGTTTGGCGCACTTAGTATGGATTTACATGCAACAGCAGAACTAATCCAATTGAGAGATTTAATATTTTCATTTCACTGCCATAGATTTACACAGACCCTGAGCCACAGATCCCTAGGAGGAAGGGTGTCTGGGACTCATAGTGCCCTGTTCTCATAGAAAGAACTGGGCTTACTGAATATGTTAGCCAGACTCTGTGTGTTGAACAAAGTGCCTGCTGGGATCAATATAAAAATCACTAATACGAAGGCCAGTTGCTAGTGAAAAGTTTGACTTAAGGAATTAAAAATAAGTATGTCTTTAAACATGAGCTTTAAAGTTTAAAGGTGGTATACACGTGATTAGCAAGGAGAGTGATTCGTGGTGTGTGCTTCTACAGCAGTTTATTTGTCCAATATAACAGTACCTCATTGAATTGTAATAATTTGCTTACTTGCTCTTTTAGTCACTAAACTCATATGGAGTATCTGCCAGATGTCAGGCACCAGGCTGGGCATTGTCAAAAAGTAATGATTTGCATTTTATTTATTTTCCTATATAAAAGATTTTGGTCAAAGCTGGTTGCAATCTTTGGGTCTCCTCAGTTCTCTCATCTATAAAAAAGAGGGTGAGGGTTAGTTCTTCTTTAATATCCTTTTAAGGCCCAAGATATATGTGAAATAGATATGTTTGAGGTTTTGGAGGAAGCTTGAAAAGCTTAACTTATCAAATAGCTTGAGGCCCTCCTCTCCTTTCCCTAAATCACAGTGTCTTAAGCAGAGAAGTCTATTTCTCTCTCATGCAAAGGAAGTAGGGAAGAGGTAGTAGAGGCTTTAATGAGAATTCTACAAGGTTATCAGGTGCCCGGGCTCAGTCATCTCTCTACCTCTCTGTGCTATCCTGAGCACAGAACCTCTAGCCAAGATGCCTGCTGGCACAGGGATGCCCACACCCGGCTGCAGGGAGGGCTGGAGCACATCATCTTTTAGTTGGGAATGTTGCTGCTCTTGATAAAAGATGGAAGAAGGGGAGAGTAGACGATGGGATATCCAACTATTGTTTGTAAAGGAAAAAAATGCACTGGGCCAGTTAAACTGGCAATGAAGATTTTATTCTAAACTATTGCAATAGGGGAGAAGGAGAGACTATTACAACATAAAAAAGAGATTGAGCTCAACTCTGCTGATACAAAAGGTGGGAGAATTTTTAAACACTGGGGTGAACAAATGAAAAGTACTGGAGGATGTTAGGGGAGCGGTTGGTCAGTGTGATCAGGCCACCTATGCTTGTTAATTGTCACTTATGGAAGTTAATTGTCACTTATGTGTTTACATTAGGATATTACCCTCTCACAGCGATTGGGAGATAGGGGTGCTACCTTTCTTGATGATTTCTTTCAAAGAATGACTTCCAGATCCTTGAGAAAGACATTATTGGGTTGTAGAAGATTTATTTCTCTAGATAATTTACAATTACAGTTTTTTTTTAAAATAAATGTTCTAGAAAAACGAGGTGATCAGAGCCTATAATCAGAAAGAAATGGGTCTAAGATTCAGTCAAGCTGAGGGGGACTCTTAAGGCAATCTGGCTCTTGTCAGTGCCTTGAAATTTATTCATTGTGCTGCAATTTTGTTTACAATACTAATATCTTAGAAGTATTTAATAAGCTTCAGCCCAAATTACTTTCTAAAGTGTCCAAAATTCTTAGTTCATGGAATCTGGGTAGATGGGTTGTACACCATGTAGAAGTGGGGGAGGGCCAGAAATGTAGTTCACTACAAGTGACCATGGCAGGCTGTGATGTTGTGAACAAAGTCTGTGGGGTTTTATGACTCCAGTCAGGTCACATAGTTTCAGCCTTTAGAAGTCACTTGCATTGTGTGTGAAAACCTCACCACTGGCTGTGCCTGCGAACGGGCTGCCATGTGCTCTTGTGTCTGGTTACTCTCCATTGATGATGAGCATTTCAGGTTGCTGCCTGATTTGAGTCTATTTTCTCTTTCTCTAAAGGGGACAAGCTCTAATTTTATTTTGTTTTTTGTAAATCTGAAAGTGAAAGGTCTGCATGGGCTGTGTGGGAGATGCAGTGTGTGCCTTTGCATTCAAGGTGAGCAGCAGATAGATGTTTTCTTAATGTGCTTCAGACACGTTCGGAGGCATAAAGAAGGGAATAGACCTGGCAGGGTAGTGAGCCCATCTCCCTTCCTTTGCATTGATTGAAACCGCCTTACTCGAGCATGCCTTTTGGGATTTTGAGCAAACTAATTTTCTATGTCCCCGGGAGCTGATAGTTGTCACAATTCTATTTCAGAAATTTTTTTTTCTAACATGTCAGGCCTCATTGTCAAGATATGCCCTGCATCAGTTTCTATCTCATTTTTTCTTGGCTAGCCAGGCCAATCCATGAGATCAGGCCCCACCACACAGCTGAGGAGCAAAAACAAAACCCAAAGAATAGCTGTGCTTACATTAGGGTTTTACTCTGTGAAGTTACATTTTAAGAGATCCGACTTAACACTTAATGTCTCAACCCATTAATAAGAGATTAAATTATATTTTGACTGCATTTATTAATATTTTTACTTTTTATGTGTCTAGGGTTTCCCACACATTGAATATTTTGATTACTTTCTTTCACATCCTATGCTATTTTCCATATGTTTAAAACCCTAAACAATATCAAATATTTAATTTAATTCACATATTAGGTACTATGGAATTCCTGCTTTCAAAGAGTTGATGATGGAAGAATACTCTAGGTTAATTTAATAGAGCATGAAAAGACACAATAGATTAGAAGATACATTTTTACCAAAGGCAGAATGGTAGAACGAGAACACTTAAATATCAATACTGAAACAGTAATACAGTCAAACTTCTGAGAAAAGAGAGAGGGTGACTATATTTTCATTCAGTAATGGGATCTGTTTTCTGCTCAGAAAATTACCTGAATATAAAATCAAATTTTTTTGCTATGGTATGAGAATATGAGAGAGAGAGAAAGAGAGAGAGAGAGAGAGAGAGAGAGAGAGAGAGAGAGAGAGAGAGAGAGAGAGAGAGGGAGAGAGAGAAAGAGAGAGAGAGAGGACAAGTGAGCACAGTGCTATAACATGCAAACAGAAGGAAAAACCATTCCTAGGGAAATAAAATTAAGGACATAGCCACATTTTAGAAATTACTTAATAAAATGATCTCTCCTTACAAACACCGTTGCTAAAGACTGCATTTATAGAGCCCACTGAGCAGGTGTATAAGGAGAAACTGTTTTTCTGTTAATAGTAGCATAGGCTCCGAAATACTAAGAAGCAACTATTCCTGACCAGAACAATGTGGAACATACAGAAGGGGTCAGTAGAAATTTAGAAGAGACAATATTAAACTAAAGGATTATCTTTTAGCTCCTTGTATCAAAGTCTTTTTTTTTCTTCAGAATTCCAATTTGAGGAGTTAGTAACGAATTTCATTAACACTACAGTAAATTATCCACTGTTTCTATGTATAATTGTTTAACTTAAAGGCAAAGTTTTCATTTCATTTAATGTTATTCCTTTATCCACTTTTAAAATTAATTTTCTTTCTTTCACTTGTTCACATACTCATTTATTTATTGAATAAATAAAATATAATGTGAGTCCAGTCATGTTCTACCTATTGTGATGTTGTTTTTATAGCAACACAAGGTTTTTTGTTTGTTCTTTTTTATGTGTGTTTTTAATCTTTTTCTTTATAGATCTGTACATGGCTGACCTCACTTGATTATTTTAGTGAGGAAAGTTAGTAAACCAGGAAGGCAGCCCTCCTTACAGAATTCTGACTTAACAAATGGACCATACAAGATACATTGGCAAAGCAGCAAGCACACATAGACCACCCCCACCGCCCCCCCAGTATTTTTATTTATTTACTAGAGGCCTGGTGCACAAAATTCATGCATGGAGGGGGTTCCTCAGCTTGGCCTGTATCCTTTCCAATCTGGGACCCCTCAGGGGATGTCCAACTGCCGGTTTAGGCCCGATCCCTGTGGGATCGGGCCTAAACCGGCAGGTGGACTTCCCTCTTGCAATCCGGGATGACCGGCTCCTAACCACTCGCCTGCCTGCCTGCCTGCCTGATCGCCCCTAACCCCTCTGCTTGCCTGCCTGATTGCCCCTAACCCCTCTGCCTGCTGGCCTGATCGCCCCTACCTTGTCCCCCGCTGGCCTGATCACCCCTACCTTGCCCCCCTGCCTGCCTGATTGCCCCTAACCTCTCTGCCTGCCTACCTGATCGGCCCTAACTGCCTTTGCCTGCCTGCCTGATTGCCCCTAACTACCCTCCCCTGCTGGCCTGATCTCACCCCAACTGCCCTCGCCTGCCAGCCTGATCGCCCCTAACTGCCTCTGCCTCGGCCCCCACCACCATGGCTTTGTCTGGCAGGAAGTCAGACATCTGGAAGATGGCTGGTCGACCCATTCTAATTAGCATATTACCCTTTTATTAATATAGATAGATTATATAGGATAGGATTGCTTAAATGTGGGGGAAAAGCCTTTTTTAGAAGGAGGAGATGCTCTTGGCAGACAAAAATACATAATTCCTATATCTGGACTGATAGCCAGCCATATGCACTATACTGCCAAACCAGTCATTAAAAAATTGAACTGCTTTCTTACACCTTACACCAAACAGCTGTTGCCCTTAAAACCCCTCCTCAGCCCCACCTTAGGTTCTGCTTTTGCAGTTCACCCAGAGTAAGTTCTGATTGGTTGGTTTCTATGCCAGTCAGCATCTCCGGGCCTGATCATAGAGGTGGGGCTGATCAGCAGCTGCCCCAGGCTGCTGATGAGCGGGCTGAACTGCTGATCTCTGGGAGAGAGAGAGAGGCTTGGCTGCTGGCGAGGCCCGGAGAGAGAAGCAGGGTGATCAGACTACTGCTGATCAGCCCTGCCTCTCTCTCTCTCTGAGAGGTCAGCAGTTCAGCCCGCTCGCCTGCTGTGCACAGCCTGGCATACGATCGAGCCTTCGGTTGTTTTGGATGTTACGACCCTGGCTCTTTATATATATATATATATATCATACCCATGGCCAGTAGGAAACATGATAAGGTAGTCTGATTCTGAGAAACAGTAACTAGACAATACCATTTAAAAAATTATCAGCCACCATGAAACATAAAGCAGTTTTTATTGTAAGGAATTAAATTCAATGTATTATTATTCCCTCAACCCAGAAGATATAATGAGAATTTTCAATAGGCATAGCCCTGAAAAGTGTTTGCCTAAATAAAAACGACAGTATAGATTTTATCTATGGAGAGAGGAATGTGCATGTTCACTCAGATAGATGTGAACACACTAGACAACTTGTTGATTGTTTTAACAAGTCACTCTATCTGAACAGTTTGAACATAGAGTTCCTTGGCACAACTTATTAGGCAGAACTGTAGCAAGTAACTGTTCAGTCTAGAGTAAAAATCAAATCCTTACAATGTGATAAAAATGAATGAATTTAGTCAATTTAGTTAATTTTTAAATTTGATATGTAGCAGATTATTTAATTAATGGAACCTCTCAGTTTCCCATCATATTTTGATTCAGTTCTTTGGGCTGCTGGAACAGAGAGCTGTTCAAGTTGCCCTGGGAAAGGGAGAATTTGTCAGAGAGATACCCAGGGAGCCATCAAGAGCCTGGTAATTCTGGTTCTCACTGCTGACTGACTTCCTCTTCCCATATTTCCAGCTCCAATACTCCCAGAGTGGAAATCTAATTGCTTTAGCTCATCTTTTCCCACCAGGCCATAAGCAAACCCATGGATAGGGTGACCTTGAGTAACCTGTCTAATTCACTTTGGCTCGAGGAGGGGAGACAGTAAGTGTCAGGACAGAGCACTGATTCTTCAGAGCGATTGTGGAAGGGGCTGTTTGCCTTGGAATGGGCAATCTGAGCTTTGTGCAGTGTGGTCCTTAACAGGATCTAGTGACATGGCAACAATGGGAAAATTTTCAATCTTTGTGTATGTCAAAACAGATTCCATTGTCTGGTTAGTTTTCCTATATTTTTATAATAATACTAGAGGCCCGGTGCACAAAATTCGTGCATGGGGGAGGGGTGTCCCTCAGCCCAGCCTGCCCCTTCTCCAATCTGGGACCCCTTGAGGGATGTTCGACTGCCTGTTTACAGGGATCGGGCCATAGAGGTGTGGCCAGCCTGGGTGAGGGGCTGAGGGCTGTTTTTAGGTTGGCCACACCACCTTCAGGGTGGGGGGTCCCGCTGGGGTGTCTGACCAGCCTGAGTGAGGGGCTGATCGCTCTTTGCAGGCTGGCCACAGCCCCTTCAGGGTGGGGGGGGTCTCGCTGGGGTGCCTGGCCAGCCTGGGTGAGGGGCTGAGGGATATTTTCAGGCTGACCACACCCCCCGGCAACCCAAGCTCCCAGCCCCTCCTTTTTTTTCTTTTTTTTTTTTTTCCAGCACCTCCTTGAGCGGAGGCCAGGGCCAGCTGGAAGCAGGTATCTTGGACTTATTTATCTTCTATAATTGAAACTTTGTAGCCTTGAGCGGAGGCCAGGGCCGGCTGGAAGCAAGTATCTGGGATTTATTTATTTTCTCTAATTGAAACTTTGTATGCTTTTGGGTTTTGGTGCTTCTTTTTTTGTTAATCCTCACCTGAGGATAATTTTTGCCACTGATATTTTAGAGAGAGTGAAAGGGAGAGGTAGAGACAGAGAAAGAGAGAAACACAGATGTGAGAGAGACACATCAATTGGTTGCCCCCTGCATGTGCCCCAATTAGGCCAGGTATTGGGCCTGCAACTGAAGTCTGTGCCCTTAAGCAGAATAGAACCTGAGAATAGAACCTACAGACAATGCTGCAACCACCGAGAAAACTCTCTTGGGCTTTGTGCTTCTTCTAAGAAATATTTTTGCCATGTGAAATGTGTTTTTTTTTTGTTACTCTCAATAATTTAAAAAACTTTCATTTTATTTGTATTCAATGTAATCCTATATAATAAAGAGGTAATATGCAAACAGACCATCACTCCAACACACAAGATGGCCACCCCCATGTGGTCAAAGATGGCCACCACAAGATGGACAGCAGGGGAGGGCAGTTGGGAGGTACCAGGCCTGCAAGGGAGGGCAGTTGGGGGGGGGGGGGACCAGGCCAGCAAGGGAGGGCAGTTAGGGATGACCAGGCTGGCAGAGGAGGCCAGTTGGGGGCGACCAAGCCTGCAGGGGAGAACAGTTGGGAGGGACCCAGGCTTGCAGGGGAGGGCAGTTGGGGGGGGGGACCAGGCCTGCAGGGGAGGGCAGTTGGGGGGAACCAGGCCTACAGGGGAGGGCAGTTAGGGGTGAACAGGTCGGCAGGGAAGGGCAGTTAGGGGCAACCAGGCTGGCAAGGGAGAGCAGTTGGGGGTGACCAGGCCTGCAGGGAAGGACAGTTAGGGGTGAACAGGCTGGCAGGGGAGTGGTTAGGGGGTAATCAGGCTGGCAGGCAGAAGTGGTTAGGGGCAACCAGACAGGCAGCCAAGTGAGCGGTTGGGAGCCAGCAGTCCTGGATTGTGAGAGGGATGTCTGACTGCCCATTTAGGCCCGATTCCACTGGGATTGGGCCTAAACAGGCAGTTGGACATCCCTCGAGGGGTCCCATATTGGAGAGGGTGCAGGCTGGGCTGAGGGACACACACCCACCCACCCCGTGCACGAATTTCGTGCACCGGGCCTCTAGTTAATGTATATGTCATTAATTACAATATATTTAAATCAGTTTTTCTCTCATTTAGTATTGTTTTATTTTTTTTCTTCTCTCCTCTCTTCTAGGTCCCTATGTATTTTAAAAATACATTACATTTATGACACTGATATCTAGAATTATTTAGATGTAATTCTATATTAAATGGCTTCATTACTGGTTATAATTTTTAAATACCATCACAACTTACCAATTTTTGAGTTTTTTACTTTTATTTTTGAAGTAATAATTTTGGAAAGAGTACATGGGTGTTAATACACTCTGCACTTTTTATGTCTGAGAATGTCTTTCTGTCATCCTAGTTATACATAGATTCTTTAGATCAGCTCTTTTCCCCACAAAACTCTGCAGACCTTTTTCCAGTGAAAACTTCTGCTGCTTAACGATATAGGTGGAAAACCTAAACGGGCTTGATTTTATTGTTATTACTTTGTTTTTTTCTGCTCTGATTATATTATTTTTAAAAATCCTGAAATAAAAATAGATGACCATGAAATATCTTGGTTCTGGTATCTGTTATGACCTGAATTGTGTACCTCCTCCCCCAAATTCATGTTAAATCATAACCCCTAGTACATCAGACTGTAACTATATTTGGAGATAGGACATTACTTTCATTAAGTTAAAATGAGGCTGTTAGGGTGGGTCCTATTCCAATTCTAGTGGTGTCCTTATAAAAAGATGGAATTTTGATACAAAAAGAGATTCTAAGGATGTGCATACACAGAGGAAAGGCCATATGAAGATACAGCGAGAAGGCAGCCACCTGCAAACTGAGGAGACTAGTCTCAGAAGACACCAAACCGACTGACACCTTGATCTTGGATTTCTGGCTTCCAGACTATGAGAAAGAAAAGTCTGTGGTTTAAGCTACCCAGTCTGTGCTATTTGTCTGGAAAGCCCCAGTATCTTTTAAGAAAGTTATTTCTGCTGCTTGTTAAACCCTTTTATGTGAATACTTTGTCTTTCCTTCAGCTTAGGAAAGTTTGTGATTTTTGTTTTTTCTCTGTTCTCTCCTTCTGGAGTCCTTACTATAGTGAATTGGATCCCTAGAATCTGTCTTCCTCGCCTCTTATCTTTTTGACCGGTTTATCTCTCTCTTTTTCACTTTCACTCTTTTGAAATAGTGGATCTATTGTCCACATGCCTCCATTGTAGAATTTAATTTGGGCTTTATGGTATTGATTTCATGTGGTTTCTTATTAATTCAGAACCCCCTTTCTAATGGCTGCCTGTCCTACATTCTTGAATGCAATGTCTCTTTGATTATTGTAAAGAATATAAATTATAAATTTGTAAAGTTTTCCTAGTTCATTGGAGGACATTGCTTTGATTTTTCAGCATGATGCCCTTCTGCTGAATTGTCCAGTTGTTACACGCATCCCATGATTTTTCTCTGTGTCCTTATGGAAGGTGGTCTGTGCTTGTCAGATTTAGGAGTTCTCATGGACACCTGTCCACTTACATTCCTGGCCAATAATTCCTTCTCATACAAGGAGTTGTGGGTTAGGTTAGCTCTTGCTCCGTTCTGGTCTTATCTGCACAATATCTAGCAGAAATTTCTTTTTTTTCCATACATGAAATGCTAAGCATAGGAATATTCTCTTACATGTCAACTTCAGTAATTTAACATCAATACAATATTTTATCTAATCTACCATGCATATTCCAATTTTGTCAATTGACTCGATAATGTTCTTTATAGCATTTCTTTTTCTTCCTCTGGTATAGAAACACATGTAGATTCAAGTATTTCATTTAGTTGTCACATTTCTTTAGTCTCCTTTCATCTGGAATATTTTGCAGCCTTTCTTTGTCATTTATGACACTTTTGAAGTTACAATCCTATTTTTGTGTTTAATAGAAAGTTCCTCATTTCGGAGGTTTTCTGATGTTTCTTCATGGTTAGATTATGCATCCCAGCTTGAATACTGTGTTCCTCTCAAGGTATCACATCTGGAGGCACCTGATATCTATCTGTGCCTCATAGATGATGTGAGTTGACTATCCAGTCAAGAGGTTGTCTGATCTCTCATATGCACATATTCATATATATATATGTATATATATGTATGTGTGTGTGTATATATATATATATATATATATATATATATATATATATTTAATTTATTTAAGAGAGATAGGGAGAGGGAGAGAATCATTGATTGGCTGCCTCTTGCATGCCCCCTACTGGGGGGTTGAGCCCACAATCTGGGCATGTACCCTGAATGGGAATCGAACTGTGACCTTCTGATCCAATTAAACCAAGTTGATCAGATTAAATCTAGTTGATCTAATTAAAACAAGTCATTGAGCACAAGACAAAGTTGATTGGATTAAAGTTGTTTGATCCAATTAAAGTAAGTTGATCAGGTTAAACCTAGTTGATTGGAGTAAATTTAGTTGATGCAATTTAATCCAGTTGATTGGATTAAGTGTGGTTGATCCTATTAGATCAAGTTGATCAGATTAGATCACTGAGCCACACTGACTGGGCAATTCCTTTTTTTTTTTAAATGAATAGTGTGATTTTATTAAGAAAACCTATATGTACATAAAAATACCCACCACTCCTCTGTGTCTCTCTCCACATCCTTGGCTTCAGGCAGGCCGGACCAATCTGCCCGCTTTGTTTGTCTGCCTGCTTTCAGTTGTATTTACACAAGCATCTATTGCTGTATTAGTTTCTGGGACCAAATGGCCCCTCAACCCAGTCTCCAAGGGCTCCCTGGGGGTATTCAGAGTCCTTGTTTCCCTGCAGAGCTGGAGGTTGAGTGCGGTTGTGCTAGTTGCCCTGTGGGTGCTGCTATGAGGGACTGGCTCGTTAGGAGAAAAATGGCTGTTTAGGGTTGGAGGTACTGGAATGTCCCAGAGCTGGATTCCTGGTCGCCTCTCCTGGTCTTTCTCCCCAGCCTCCAGAAAACTGCACCTCCACCTGTACTGCAGCCTCGGTGAGTGTTTGTAATTGAAAGATCCTGTGTACTGGGTTTAGCGAGTAAAAGCAAGAAACATATAAAGGCAGAGCAACTGCACCTCTGTGTGTTCTCTCCCCCCCTCCCCCCCATCTCGCCCCAGCACTTTGTGGCCAGTGCAGAACATCAGGCTGCCTTTCTGGGAGCAGCCTCCCATGGCTGTGGACTTAGATCTAGATTCCCTGGCTGCCAGCATCCCTGTGGACCCCCTTCCACAGTTGAGTGTTACGTGTGTCCCCAAGGGATTCAGACTTGGTGCAGTGCAGTTTCCTGCTGATCCTCTCCTCCCGGTAATCGGGTGTCTCTCTCTCTCTCCAGCCCAGATGCCCAATCCTACCATTCTCCAGGCATCCTTTGTCCTTTCCAGCCATGGATTGTCTCACCAGCTGTGTTTAATTTGCCAATTTTGGGTGGGTGTTACTCGATTTACTTGTTTCTTCTATCTGCTCCGTGAGAAGGTGCAGGACACGTCCACCTATTCGGCCACCATTTTATCTCCCTCCAGACAAATTTTTAGGAGCCCACGGCTGGGGAGGCTGAAGACTTGGTGTTTGTGGATTCACAGCCGAGGCAGCAGGTCCCTGACCGGTGTGGCTGTAGGGCACCTCGGGTGGAGGTGAGGCTGGGCTCCCAGTCACAGCAGCTCTCCCCTTCAAGATGGTGTGACTTCTCTGGGCAATTCTTAATCAATTATACTCCTAGCAAAAATTTCTTGATGTTTCTGTCATGCAGATATAGCTGTTTTCTAGTTTCTAGTAATTACATAGTTTTCCCCTAGTTTGGTATTCTGTTGGTCATTTTGATGGCATTTTTAAGAGGCGGGGAATCAATGGATTGTTTCCCTAGTTAAGAAGATGAATGCAGTTGGAAATTTGCTCAGGGTTGAAGTGGTGGAAACCAGGATTTTGTTAACTATAGTACAGCTTCAAAATATTCCATAGAAATGATCTGTTTATATGTTTCTCTGTACCACTGGGCTATTCTTAGCTGCCTGTAGAATAATAGATGCTCAAAAAGTTTGCTGGCTTTGTGCTTAAGTCCTCCACATGCCCTAAGCTTCAGTTTCTAGAACTCCAATGACTGATGTTCATCAAGAGCATGACACTCATGTGGAAGAGTCCTGATTCTTAAGTTCTTTGCTTAGGATTTTAGAAATTGTTTGGATATTAGTGTCTTTCTGAGGATCAAAATAAGCTGACAAGGTTTGACTCTCTGTGATAGTCCTGTTGAATTTTAATAGCTGGACATGGTCTGTGCCTCTTTTTATTTTTTGGAAATTTCTTTTTGTTTTGGGAAGTGTAAATTATTGTCTGACTGATACTGTAAGTATCTGGGATGTGCTTTGTTAGGCTTTGCTCTTTTGGAAACTTTGATGTTTTAAAGATGTTTCCTTACCCTCACCTTGTATCTCTGAAATCACAAAACTTAATTTATTCTACTTTATATTAAGTATTTACACATCTGCTTAGAAGGAAAGGGATATGTATTACTTACTTCTATATCACCTTACTAGTGTCTAGCATAGTGTTTTGATACATTTAAGTATCTGAATATTTCCCAATCAATTTAACTAGCTTGTTAAATTGCTTCTTTCTTATCTTGCTTTCTTCAACATATGGTGAACATATGCTTATTATCTGCCAACCACCCTTTTCCTCTTGTTGCCAGTACTCCTACTCTTATTTGGGTATCTACCTTTCTGCTTGTGGACTTATATGCATATGTAGAAAGGTCATCCCTTCATGAGCTTCTGAAGTGGGTCCTCATTGACTTAGGCCAGTGGTCGGCAAACTGTGGCTCCCGAGCCACATGCAGCTCTTTGGCCCCTTGAGTTTTTAGCAAAGGCCAGCTTAGGAGTACCCTAATTAAGTTAATAACAATGTACCTACCTATATAGTTTAAGTTTAAAAAATTTGGCTCTCAAAAGAAATTTCAGTCGTTGTACTGTTGATATTTGGCTCTGTTGACTAATGAGTCTGCCGACCACTGACTTAGGCCAAACAACACTCTCTACAATGCAGCTACAGTGTTTGGTTGAAGAACAAACGTGAGTTTGGACTAATTGCCATGGATCTCAGGACTTGTTTTTGATAGTCTGAGCTAGAGACGCCCTTTCTCTGTTTGATGTGGACAAAACAGCGTGTAGCCCTGGGATTTTGGAGCAGCCATCTTGCATCCACAAGGGGAATAGCTGCAGGATGTGGTCAATATTATGGAAAGCAGAGCATAGAGACAGGTTGGGTTTCCTTGTGGACATTTTTGTGCTGTTGGCTCAAACCAAACCTTGATCCCACATTACTCCTGATCTTTCTAGGGATGAGAACAAATACATTTTTTCTTTATCTGGTATGTACTGGGTTTCGTTTGTTTGAAACCAAAATCCTTATGACTAATGCACTGTATTTTTAGCCTATTTAATCATAACCATTTGGCAGCCTGCTTCATTGATTTTTCTCCTTGTCTAATTTCTTACTCTATTTCAGTTTCATTTGTTTTCTTTAGGTTTCCAGTTTATATTTGTCAGTAATGATCAATTTTATATAGCCTCATAGAATCACAAAGTGATCAGAGATCAGTTATTTCTACTACCTTATTTTCAGATAATAAAACAAAACATTAATGAGGGTAAGCTATGTACCTAAGACCACTGTCACTTTAATATTTTATTCACGTCTTAGGGTCATCATACCAACATTAATTGTTAGGTTGTCCTATAATACATAGATGGTGGATTACTAAGTGCAGACTATTCACCCCTCATGAACAAACGTATTTTTCTAGATAGTTTTTCATCTGTCTTTTTCAATTGGTTATCATTTTTTAAACTGCTGCTTTTGGGAATTCTTTGATCATTCTTGTTGCCTCTAATCTTATGTTTACTGTATGATAGGAAAGGAATGAAGGTCAGGAAGGCTAATCATGCCTTAGAAGCTGATAACTTCAATTTTGCACACAATATTAAATCAATAGTCACCTAAGGGTGACAATAACTATTATGTAGCATAGATGGCCATTGAAGTTGTTTTTACTTTAGTCTTTTTTTCACTTGCTTATAGTTTGGGCCATATAACTAGGTTGACAGAGTAGAAAGGAGGAAATGAGAAAGTATTAGTTCTCTTGTTATTTTTGAAGGTTGTTTTATGTTAAGTATTACTGAGCCTCATTTAAAAAATAAAACAGATAAATGTGAGTTAGATAATATATTGGGGGAAATTGTGTTCTGGTTAATTGAATTTTCCAACTTACTGAAGGGATATTCTGAAAACCCTTCTTGTTGTTGAAATATTTTCCCAATACATTAGTCCATTCAACTTTCCTAATACAACTACTTTATGGGAGAAAATAATTTTATTCTTCATCAATTTGCATCTTGTAATGCCTCATTCTGAATCACATTAAGTGAAGACATGGAGGACAATGGCTTTGAGCAGTGCTGTAGTTTTGACACTGCTACTTGGCATATTGACATGATTCCTGTTCACTGCTATCTTATTCCTCCAGAAAAGTTGCATTTTCTACCAACATAAAAGTAAACATGACCATGTACTTCCTTTGGTCAAGGAAATAGAAACAGAAGTGATGAGAGTCTCTCTGGGTGGAAGCCTTTAATTGACATGTTTGAGTAACTACTTCACTCCTTTTGTTCCATAGAAATAATAGGACCAAGTGCCAAGATAGAGCCTCTGCAGCATAGACCTGTGCTATTTTAAGCCACTGAGATTTTGGGGTTTCTTAATATCACAGCACATCCCAGCTTTATCTGACTGACTCATAGGGTAGAAGTGGGCAGAGCTCTGAAACTCCCCACGTCGGCACCCTGCATGCCTACCCTAAACTGTAACAATTCCTCTCTTTATGTTTTATTTGAAAGAAAAAATTTCTATTGCTTAAAAAAATGATTAAGAACCACTGATGTAGGCATTTGGCCTTAATGTGCATGGAACCCTAGCATTTAATGGAATTTCAAAATGTTCACTCCTTGAGTTTTCTTGTGATCAGCTTCTCTCATAAAAGTAGAGTGCAGCAGCTGAAACCGGTTTGGCTCAGTGGATAGAGCGTCGGCCTGTGGACTCAAGGGTCCCAGGTTCGATTCCGGTCAAGGGCATGTACCTGGGTTGCGGGCACATCCCCAGTAGGGGGTGTGCAAGAGGCAGCTGATTGATGTTTCTCTCTCATCGATGTTTCTAACTCTCTATCCCTCTCTCTTCTTCTCTGTAAAAAATCAATAATAATAAAAAAAAAGTAGAGTGCAGCAAAAGTTTAATTTATTGAGGGTTTCAATGTGTTCTGCTTTCCACTAATGGTATACCCAAGCTGTGCTTATAAATGGACGTGTCTGATGGTTGCATGTGGTTTATGAAATGAGGCTCATTGGTTGATAATATATATTATAAAGCACAGCAGTGACACATAATTGAACACACAATAGGTAGGATTACTGAGTGGTGGTTATTTTGATAACCAGAGCTTATCATTTCATATTATTTTATCACTTAATATCTCAATCAATGCTCACACTGCTTTTCATTTAAGGCCAGTATTTAGTATGCTAATGGAATTTGAAATGAACAATATTATTTGAAAATTTATGGAGACTCTTCAAGGATGGACTGAATGGGACAATCATATTTTAAAAATATAGACCCTGAAAGGAAATAATATTGGATTTGGAACTAATTATTGGAAAACACTTTTTGAGAGTCTTTTTCTCTCTGGGACTTGAGCACAAAATTCCTGAAAATAGAACCCCCCACCCCCATGTATTAACTATTTACTTAAAAGCATAAAAGTTCATTTTCAGAGGCAATTTTTTGCTACTCAGATAAATGGATACCAAAAAATGGATAATTCCCAAATCACTTATAAAGTAATGCAATGATCAATAAAAATTCTGCAAGAATGAACTCTTGGTTAATTAAAACTTTTGCTTACAAAGAGATTACAAAACAGCTGTTTTTAACTTGAAAGTTTTAAAAATGCTTCTTCATTTAGCAAGTGAAGTTTCATGATCAATTTTGAATATTTTTTTGAAGATTGAATATCTGGCAGCACTTGGGTGTCATTAACCTGAACATAAATAGTCAGTGTAAAAATAGAGAATGTGAGCTGGATTGGGCTGAAGGTGCACAGATCCCAGAAGGTGCTCCCTGATGTGTTGGTTTAAAAAGCTAAATTATTCATATGAGTGTACTTACCACTTTTGTGCATAAAGTGATTGCTGAGATGGAATGTGAGATCAGGAAGTGAAAAAAAATTGGTAAGTGAGGGATCCTCCAGTTGAGTTTTAATATTTTCTGTCTCTGTGGTCCAGATGCAAACATCTCCCCTGCTCTTTTCTTACTTCTGATCCCAAGTAGTGGTCAATTCATCCCTTATGTGGGGAGCTTGGGCCGGGGCAGTAGTAGGGAGGGGATTTATGTTAGTAAACATTTTATGTTTTTAACTACACATGGTCTATTTTCCAGTTGAAATTCTCATTGAATCAGGAATTCTGACTGAGCGTCTCTAGCCTAAGGATCTCAGGGTTATTAGGGACGAGACTGTTCCTCTTGGGCATTTTCAGGGCAAGTGTGTTGGACTAGATCTTAGTTTCAGCTCCCCAAAGCAAAACTCCATGTAATGATATGTTGAAGGTTTCTAAAATAAATAAGCATTTTTTATCCTGTTATGTTCAAGTTAATGCTCATAGGCTTGAACTGTAACTCTGATTTATTATGGCTCCCAAGCATTTGTATTTGATGAACACCTGATAAAGAGCTATCACGCAGTCATATTGCCTTACTGGGCCCAGTATAGACTGGATTTACACACTTTTTGTCGATCAGTTCTGTATCACTGTGACTATTGTCCTGATTTCCTGGTCTTGTGTATTATTAATGTTTCTTGAGTGAATTCATTGGTTCTGACAGGATCTATATCTTCGATCTATATATGTCTACATGGCATTAATATTATGCTTACATTTGTTATTATATTGACAAGAAAATTTCCCTGGGTAGTCAGTCATGGAAATGGAGAGATTGTTCATTTTCTGAAATGCATGATGGTATGGAAAGAGCACTAGATGGATGATCTTGAGTTCTATTATGACAGAAATCCATTAATTAAATGCTTTTTTACATGAATTACTGTGCTAAAAATATTAGTATATTTTTGTTCTCTGTAAATATCCAAACTACAATATACTGATCCTGATACAAGTATTTATAGATACCAGAGAAAAATGCAATTAAATTGTTTACACCTAAAATTCAAAAATTGCATATAGCTCATGGATTTATTATGGGATAGGTGAGAAATAATGGGGTAAGAAATAGGGGTGACAAAGTCACAATGTATTTTATTTATTTATTTATTTATTTATTTATTTATTTATTTATATATTTATTTATATTATTCTTTATTGTTGAAAGTATTACATATGTCTCCTTTTCCCCCCATTGATCTCTCCCAGCCTGCTCCTGCCTCCCAGCACAGGCCCTCACCCCCATACTGTCTGTGTCCATTGGTTATGATTATATGCATGCATACAAGTCCTTTGGTTGATCTCTTAACCCCTCGCCCCCTTCCACCCTCCTCTGTCTTCCCTCTGTGGTTTGACAGTCTGTTCGATGTCACAATGTATTTTAGAAGAAATCAAGAAGAACAGCCATTGGGATTCTGTGTCCCTGTTAAATAAATTGTGGTGAAACAGCCAGACCTTTTCTGGTTAATGCAGACAACTTGGATTTTGAAACTTATTAATGAAATGGAGTAAAGGAAGTGAAAGGAAAATGTACTTAGTACATTTTTTATGACTTCTATTCTATTCATCTTTAGGTAGTTATGTTGCTCTTCTACTAGCAATCACACCTGATTTCATTAGAACAAATGAAGACATATATTTCAGAAATGTATTCAGGTCTTTCTGGGATGATAGGAAGAGCAGGGATCTGGAATTTTGAGGAAAAACCCAGAAGTTCCCATTGGGAAGATATTGATGTCTTTGGTTTGGAGCAGGTGAAAAGGGCAGAAGATGAGCCACAAATATGTTTTTAAGTGATCAAGTAGCAGAGTACCAATGTAGGGCTGGGCAGCCTTCTAGCCATACACTGTTAAAAAATTAATGAAAATAACCTCCTGGGTAGCTTGTGACAAGGGTTGGAGGAAGTCTGCATAGTATTTCAAGAATAAGCTCCAGGGATCACAGAAGTGCTCTCACATTGAAATGAGCATGGAACTGAGGTCTTTGTTCTTCAGAAAAGGTGAAATCAAGATTGGCTTAAGTTACACAGTGATTAAAAATAATTTATATGCTAAGCATATGAGCTATACCTTGGTTATTTTATTTCTTTAAACCTTCCTTCTAATATTGTGCTCTCATGATGTTAATAAGTAGTAAATAAGCATAGTTTTCTATTAGTGTACGTATATCATTAGGTAATGAGTTATGTTTAAATTAGTAATAACATAAATGTCTTCTAGCTGATGTTGGTGCCCTGCAAATAGCTGTTTGGCTCTGGTTCTTGTTGAGGGGATGTGAGCTAGAGACTTGACCCAGAGTTTCATAAAGGCATGGAACCCCAGAGAGGGAAAGAGAGAAAGACAGATGGCTCTGCTTGACTCCTTTGTTTCTTAGAATGGATGGATAGGATGCAGTGAGGGTACAGACCCTCTTAACTAAATGAAAGAGTGGGATATACATTTTTCAAGCCTACAGGGAAAGAGGGATGGGTTCCCTCTTTAGCTTTAAAAAGGTCTAGAAAACTTATTGAAAAACTCTTGTTTCCTGATTTTCCTTCAAGAAGATCACACTTCCCCCCCCCCCCTAAAAATAGTAGCTATGATCTTAGGGAAAAGGAGTTAGAAATATTAATGAAAGATGATTTTTTGGGCTCATCTTTCTCAGGCATAGGGGACTTACGTTGTGTCTTTCGGTGTAACTTTCTTTCATCTCTAGGGCCAGCCTCTCTTCCTTTCCTGTCCCTTATGAGGCTGTCTCACTATGCTCTGGGTCATGGATGTTAGGGAATTAAATTTGTAATCACTGCAGAGAAGTAATCTGCAGGTTGGAAATCCTCTCAGAGTAGAAGCTGTAAAGGGCAGACCAGTGCTTGTCAGATGAATAAGGGACTGAGGCTGCCACTGCCTACCTACCGTCTCCCCAGCCGCACCGCACTCCCATTCATATGCAGGCCATTTTCCCTCCAGACTAAAGTCACACTAAACTCTGGTGGGGGTTTAACAAGGCTTCATGTGGGTATCCCAGAGCAGTACAGTACCAGAAACTTGGAAATTGTCTTTCCTTGTCCAGACAACGGGACAAAACCTCACCTGGTTCCTTGACTTTCTCAATACTTCCTGGCAGGCTTAGCTTCCAGCTTGTTCTTTTCTGGTATCTTTGCACCCCACCCACCCTCTCCTCAGAGTTTGCTTCTCTTCCTCCCAGGATAACACAGTCCTGCCTCCAGTTTATTTTGGTGTCCTGCAAACTGTCTCCTTAAGTTTTGACTGGGTAGCAATGGAATCACCTGATCATGTTTTTATTATTATGACTAGAGGTCTGGTGTATGAAATTCGTGCATGGGTGTGTGTGTCCCGCAGCCCAGCCTGCACCCTCTCCAATCTGGGACCCCTCAAGGGATGTCTGACTGCCCGTTTAGGCCCTAAATGGGCAGTCGGACATCCCTCTCACAATCCAGGACTGCTGGCCCCCAAATGCTCGCCTGCCTGCCTTCCTGATTGCCCCTAACCACTTCTGCCTGCCAGCCTGATCACCCCCTAACCACTCCCCTGCCAGCCTGATTGCCCCTAACTGCCCTCCCCTGCAGGCCTGGTCACCCCCAACTGCCCTCCCTTGCAGGCCTGGTCTCTCTCAACTGCCCTCCCCTGCTGGCCTGATCGCCCACAACTGCCCTCCCTTGCTGGCCTGATCCCTCCCAACTGCCCTCCCCTGCTGGCCATCTTGTGGCAGCCATCTTGTGTCCACATGGGGGCCGCCATCTTGTGTGTTGGAGTGATGGTCAATTTGCATATTACTCTTTTATTAGATAGGATAAATTTTGGTTATTGTTGTTCCACAGAGAGAAGAGAAGAAACTGGGCTTTAGTGAGGTGGATAGTAAGTAGTTAGTGCTTTAACTACAGTTAACTCTTTACTCATGATGTGTGGTAGGTCTTGATTTACCTAAAGCTAAATACCTAGCGCAGTGACAATTAATTTTCTTCTGAAGACTACACAGTCTGGTCTATGAAGGAATAAATATTCTGCCTATGTCTTTGACCCTTCTTGCAAAATAATAAATCAAACTCTATTAAATTAAAGCATATTTGGCCCTCCCTGTCCTGGTTTTCATTAGAAAGGCTCCCCAGAGATTTTAGATAAAATGTCTGAGCCATACATGGTGGTGGCTCACACATCACATTTCTCTCTTACACTCATTTCTCCTCTATTATCAAGAATGGATGATTTTATTCCATCCTACCACATATAAAAGTCCATAAGCCCCCAGTCATGGGGTGATCACACCTTTCTGACATGTTCACATGCATCCTGATTGTGTATTTAGGGTATGTTTTTAGGGTAGTTCTTCCTTTGCTGACAAAGGTAAACTGAGACTAAACAATGACATAAACTGCCAAGACCAAAGGTAAAGCTTGAATGAATTCCTTCCACTTGACATTTCTTTTTGGCTGGATAGATCTGATCTCAGAAGAACTGGGCATGGTGGGATACTGGATTGGAGTTATAAATTGTGTAATTAACTTTATACAGTGAGATTAATACTGCAAATATACACTCACCAAAAATGTTAGAAAGTCAGACTAAAAATACATGAACATCTATTGACTTGATCTTTAATAGCTAAAGGCTAGTGTTACAGCTTCCTTCTATCTCTGTAGCTGTCTTATGTATGTTTCATTTCAAAGCTAGCACCTTGTTCAGATCAACTCTGCATGATCCAAGGAGCAAGAGCACACACACACACACACACACACACACACACACACACACACACCATAAGATGGTATAACAGTGAAATGTTTTTCTGTGTATCCAAACTGCTTTCTCTCCTTTGAGTTTTTATTTCATACATTTTATCTTGCTTATGTAATCCAAAGGGAAATAGGTTATATATAAACTAATGCTGAAATGACTAGAAACTGACTTCCTAAACATATGCAAAACTATTTCTGGTGACAACTGCAAGAAGCCCTATTGATGGAACTAAATTGACTTTAATTTTTGTGTGATGAATGAATCTTAAACTGGGCTATGTAGTCAATTTGGCTAAATTCTATTGCTTTAGTTAAATTTTCAAAGAGGGAAAGTTAAGTATTCAGGTCACTCAAGAAGCTTTGAATTTGTGTATATATTATAGTGTAGAAATTATTTATCCCTGCTTGTATAGAAAGAAGAATCATCAATCAATCCTGGTTATATTTATAAAATCAGAGTGCTGGTTACTAGCCAAGTTTTCTTCCTTCCTTCCTTCCTTCCTTTCTTCCTTCCTTTCTTTCTTTCTTTCTTTCTTTCTTTCTTTCTTTCTTTCTTTCTTTCTTTCTTTCTTTCTTTCTTTCTTTCTTTCTTTTGCTTTCTTCTTTCTGGCACTATATAAACAACAACAAAAATAGTTTGGAAGAGTTTAACTTCAAATATAATTGACACATCAAGCTAGTTGACTTCATGCATCTTGTTAATGCAGCTAAATTTGGGATCTTATCCAAAATGACCTTTAGACTATTTTCATTCAACAACTGTCAATTTACCACATTGGATAATTTATGTACTGCTTGGTGTTTGGTGAGGTCACATAGGATGGTCAAGGTAAGGAGCTCACTGAAGAAGGGAAAATTAGTATGGTGCAAAAATACTTATGAGAGATATGGCAGTTGCTATGATTTAGACTTGGATGAAGTGTCAGGGGGCTCCAGAAGAAGGAAAGCCCAGCAAGCAGGTGGTATGGTTGTGTGGGTATAGGCACTGAAGGTAATGAACCTTGGTTTGAATACTGGCTGTGTTCTTATTTAACCTTGAAAATTCTGAGTCTATTTCCCACTTTATAAAATGGAGATTAAAATTTCTATGTTTTGGGTTTGATAAGATTACTGAAAGTGTGCTTAATGTACCTAAAATAGTTCCTGGGATATGATAGGTTTTCAATAATTAGCAGTTGTTATTGTTATCATCATTATCATCATCATCATTAATAGTACTGGTTTTATAGAGGAGTCCACGTGTAAGCAGACCTTGTTGCATAGCTAAGATCTGGATATTCAGCATCTGGATGCAAGTTCATTTGAAATAGAAGGATCACGTTAGTCAAAGCAGTTTGCGAACGCCTATGGACAATAAGCATCTTGACTGGAAGCAGGGAGTTGATGAATTTTACTTTATTTTTCTTTTTTCCTGAATCTATTTTAAGAATATATTTGGCTGTAGAAAATCAAGCCAGGATGCCTTCATTCAGCATTCTGCTTCCAATCTACAATATGTTCCACGATTTTCACAAAGCCTACATCATTATTGGCTCAGCTTTTCTTTATGTTTGAAATGCCTTCTCTTCAAATTCTATCCATCCTACTAAGTCCTTCCTAAGTCACCAAGCCTTCTATAATCCTCCCAGGAAAATTAATCTATTGCTTCTTCAATTCCCATAGCACCGAGCAGCCCTTCCTCTCTGGTCTCATATTTGTTCAGCCCTGTTGCCACGCTAGGTTCTCTGCCGAGGCACTGGGGAAACCCAACTGGAAAAAGTCTAACAATCTAAGCATGGTCACAAAAGAACAGATAACTTTAACACAGAGAGATACAACAAATAAAAGTGCTGTGGGATCACTGGGAGGGGCACTGAGCTCAGTCAAGAATGGCTTCCTACAGGACGTGTTGATTAATTAGAAACCTGAGTGGTGAGCAGTTAACCAGCCCACATCAAATGAAGCACAGTAAGTACACAGAGGGAAGCGATTCCAGGCAGGAGGTAAGGGCATAAAGAGGATAAACGCAGCTCCACTAGCACAGCGCTTCCATATACTAAGCATTCCGTAGACATTTGTTGACGAATGGGTTCTTATGAAAAGGAATCACGAAGGGTAACTAGCTGTCAGGCAGCATTTTCCCCTTTGATATAGAAAGGTGTTTGCTGCAAGGATGGAAAGAAACTTACAATTAACTTCATCTGCTTCACAGAATCTGGCAGGCACATAACCAAAGTGAACTCATAGCTTTGCATAAAGCTTGCTCTAGAAGGAGTGATGAATAAATAAATACTGTATTAATTTTTAAACATTATTTTATGGCCCATTCTCAACTAAACATAATTCCTATAAAAAAGAGAATAAAGTTTATCTTTTGGATCTAGATTTGGATATCCCAGGGCTGTCTTTATGAAACTGCCAGAAAAAAAGGAAGAGAGAAAAAGTAAAACAGAAAATGGTAAAGCTAAAAGGGAAATAAAATATTTTTGAGAAGTACAAAATTAGAAAGTAGAAAATTCCCTGCCATACTTACAAATACAAACAAAATATAAAATTTGTACTTATTTTAAGATTACTTATCCTTAGAATTAAAAAAACCCAAAACAAAACACTAGCTCTTCAATAAAAAGGCTGTCCTGAATATACAATATTAATTATTCAATGTAATCGTATTTAACTAGTGGCTAAATTAATATTATAAAACAGATAGAATCCATTAAAATAATGCTATCTGGTCCTGGCCAGGTGGCTCAGTTGATTGGAATATCGTCCCATACACAAAAGGTTGCATGTTCGATTCCCAGTCAGAGTACATACCCAGGTTGCAGGCTTGATCCCCGGTTGGGGTGTGTACAGGAGGCAACAGATCAATGTTTCTCTGTCACATTGATGTTTCTCTTTCTCTTTCTCTTCCTCTCTAAAATCAATAAAAACATATCCTCAGGTGAGGAATAATAATAATAATAATAATAATAATAATAAATCTGCTTACTTTCTGGATTCTACACTGAGTGGCCAGATTATTATGATCTCTGAATGCATAATAATCTGGCCACTCAGTGTATGGATCTGAGAAAAAGTAAAATATACAAATGATGCACTTAGGAACATCTGTGGAGGAAAAGGAAGTTGAGAGTTTTTTTGCTTTTGTTTTTGTTTTTGTATATGACAAGGACAGTAACAAAGAATAATCAATCTAATCCATTTGGCAGAAAGCTTAGCTGTATCTTTCACACTCCCAAGGATTGTAAAACCATTAAAACAATTGGATTATGCCCTTAGGAGCCATTAGCATTCTAACTGACAATACCTTAAGTCAAAGCAAATTAGAACATCAAAGTAACTTTTTCCACCAAATAACGTGAAGAATATTACTGTTTCTGAAATGAGAATACAAAGCCTATAACACGACTTTTATTGAGTCACTAGGAAAGATTCTTGGAATGCCCATTTCTTGTTCTCCTTTGAACCAGGCATATCAGGAATGACTGCATAATCAAGTGTTTGTAGGGCTTAAGAATATAGTTGAAACAGCATTACCTAAATACTGAGGGAATTACCTTTTAATGCATTATTCACCAGTGAAGAGAGTTCTCATTTAAATTTGCATCCAGTAGTTTGTCCGTCATTTTTGTACATTTTTTTCCAAAATGTACACACAATAGTGATTATTTGTAATTAAACAAATGTTTTTGTACCCATGAATTTTTAGTATCAACAATTTCTACAGTTCAATGATTTTTCTCAATCACCGCAAGGTAAGAATGGAGAAGGAAAATAGTTGGATTCATTCAGGTTTGGGGATTTGTCAGGTATTTGCTATGGAAAAATATGGAAGAGAGCATTGAAGATATTGGCAAGAAAGTGGATGAAATGATAAACCATGGATTCTAAGTTGAACATGAAAGGACAACTTAGAATCCATTTAGGAGGAAGTTAATACATAGACCAGATGAAGGGGAGTGAGGGTCTGGAGGATTCTATGAAGTCAAGCAAGTAAGAGACAGAAGAATGGGAGGTTTCCGTGTGAGGTATTTGGGTTGAAGAGTTCAGAGGAGGACATATGTACCATATTTCTCATGTTGCATAACAAATTAACCACAATCTTAGTGACTTAAAATCACACACAAGTATTATCTTACAACTACCGTGAGTTAGGATTCTGGACATGGTTCAGTTAGATCCACTCCTTGGGGTCCCACAGGCTATAATAAAGGTGTCAGCCAGGCTACCTTTTCATCTGGAGACATGACTGGGGAAGAGAACACTTCTAAGTTCACTTAGGTTGTTGGTAGAACTTATTTCCTTGCATTGGTAGGAATGAAGGCCCAGTTTCTTGATGGCTGTCACCTGAGGCCATCTTCAGTCCTGGAGGCAGCCCATCATTCCTAGAGGTCCTCCCACGTGGGCTTTCCAACATGGCTCCTAATTCATCAAATTAGCAGGGAGAATTTCTAGAGTAAGTCTGCTGGCAAGGTGGAATCTTATATAATTTAATGTAACCAAAATAATAGCATCCCATGACCTTTGCCACATTTGATTGGTTAGAAGCAAGTCACATTTTCTGCCCACACTCAAGGAGGAAGAGATGACACAAAGACATGAACACCAGGAGATGGAATCATGGGTGCTATTTTCGAGTCTGCCTGCCACAATATATAACAACGTCAAAAGATAAACTGAAGGCTTTACCCTTGTGCAGAGGCCAGAAGTGATTGACCCGTATGGGCTGGAATGTCATGCTAATTGTTGATACTAGGGAATTGGCAGGATTTCAGGAAATAGACAGAAAGAGAATGGGGAGAGCTGGAGAAGAAAGAAGGGGGAATAATGCTACTGAGTTAGAAATTAGTGTTGCTGAAGTGGAGTTGTTTTAATTATTTTTTGTTGAAAACGAGCATAAATTCACAAGTCCTTAACCCTGGTACCCGACTTGCTATTTTAGGTAAACTCAACTGTAAAAAAGAGTATGTGAAGTTTTCTCCTCTTTTACTAAGAGGATTACTTAGAAAATTTGATTTGAATAGAACATAAAATGTTTATTTTTATTATCTTGTTTTTAACTGCATAATAAAATACATGCATAGTAATATGGGCAAGCTTTTAGAACCTAACTCTATAAACTCTGAATTTTATGGTTGGAAGGAGTGATGTAGATCTGAAAAAAATACATAATAAAGTTTGAAATGCAGATCCTCTGTTCGTAACATTCTTTTATTCCCAAAAGGCTGAAATATTCTCAAATCTATTTATAAGCTATTAGCCCAAAAGAACAGTTGTCTCTTAAAGAAGTGGGCCATTTAATTATTAGCCATTCTTTTATTTTTTCTTGCACAGTATTACATTGCAATTTTGCAGGCAGAATCTAAAAAAAAAAAGAGCTTTAATTCATGTTAACATTTTAATCAAGTATTAAAATAAATCTAGTAAAACTTTTTAGAGTTTATTCTTCAGCTAGTTCCCTCAGTTATACTTCCACACCATGATTTCTTGGGTATAATTCTTGCTCCTCATGAAATGAGAGGAATCACTGAATTGTGGTTAAAAGCAATGGCTCTCGTCAGACCTACTGACCTCTTACTAGCTGGGTGCCACTGAGGCAAGTTACTGAAACTCTTTGGGCCTCAGGCTACTCACTTGTAAAATGGGTTGTTGTGAATATAAAATATTATTATAAATATTAATAGAACTGTGTATATAATAAATGTTCAATTAATGTTAGCTAATATATATATATATATATATATATATATATATATATATATATATATTAAAGAATAGTTTATTGATTTTTAGCAAAAGAGGAAGGGAGAGGGAAAGGGAAACATTGATGTGAGAGGGAAATATCAATCAGCTGCCACCTACACACCCCCTACTGGGGATCGAGCCCACAACCTGGGTATGTGCCCTGACAGGAAATCAAACCTGCAACCTTTTGGTGCAGGGGACAATGCACAACCAACTGAGCCACACAAGCCAGGGCTATAATCACATCTTTAGGGTTAATTATTCTCTGCTTGTTTACTTGTCATCCACTAATTTTCTGATTATTTCCATATATATTATTTCAATATATATATATTGAAAATGTTGGCACTCTGGTTCTCAGACTTTCTGGCTTTCCTGGTTTGCAGATAGCAGATTGTGGGACTTAGCTTTCATAATTGTGTGAACCAATTCCTCATAATATTATAAACCTCTATCTATCCAGATATTGATATATAGCTATAGATTAGCTATAGATACATAGGTATGTATTCCTTTGGTTCCATTTCTCTGGAGAACCCTGACTAATACACACTGTTGATTTGAAAACTATGTTTGTAGATTTCACACATACTCTCATTGCAATTGGATATAGTCATTCAAAACAAATCATGTGTTGAGGTCTTTAAATTGCTCCATACCTCCACCCTGTTTATTATCTTAACTTCTATTTGTTTGAGAAATAAACTGGAAACTTCATTATCTTAAATAATAAGACTTATAGTCTGAAATACTAGTATGGTGCTCAGAAAAAGTAATTGGCTTTTAATACTCTCCCTTATGATCCTTAAGGCTTTATTTAGATTCAATGGAAATGCCAGAGGTGCTTGGAAATTTGTCTCTTAAAAGCTTTAATAATGATTGACTTTATTCAGAAAAGTCATTCAAACCATTCACTAACCTCAACTTTATTCCCTATGTTGAATATTGAAATATAAAGTCTTTTCCTATTTTCAGAGAGAAAACTGGGCCACATATGCATATTTCAGCTACAGTAACTTACTTCTGTAGGGTCAAGTAGTTCTAAATGAAATTGAATAAACATGGGGTATTCAGACACCACAGATTGTATTTAAATCATAGACCTTACAATTTACATGGATTTGAGACATCGTTTATTGAAAATAACATTGCAGGAAGGCTTTCTCCTTCAATACCCTCAAAGTTAATATTTTAGAATCTCATGATACAGGGCTGATAGTTTCTGAAGAGAAAAGAAAGAAAAACCTATAATAGTAATTTATCATTCTTGACATTTTTCTTTCCGTTTAATTACTGCTGAACAGCAGAACTGACACTTAATAAAAGTAAGAAGTATTTTTAAAACCTCATAGAAAATCCTTACTACAGGAGAACTGGAAAGCTGCGTGATACACCTGACCACACCCATCATTTTATTTTGTCGCTGAACTTCCAAGTATACCATTACAAAGCTTTCAAGAGAATGGGACTTTGGGAACAATAATGTGCCAATAGTCAGTAAGACACCTGCTTCAGAGACTCTACAGTGTCTTTAATTTTTAAAAGACATTTTTTGTGTTGTTCTCTTTTCTTATTAGAGTGATATGGAACCCTGTGGCTAAAATTCAGGAGGCAGCACTGCTAGCAAGTGATTCATCTACTTTCAAATGTCCTGAAAAACTCAACTTTGGTTTTTTTTTGCCTGAGTAAAAGTGAGCCCAGAGGGCAGACCCTTGGGTGAAGGCGGAAACCATAGTCCAAAGCAACACAGTGTGATGGGACCTGGAAGTTCTTCTGGCCCAGAATTCTCTTCTATTACCGCTCTTGATGCCCAAACTCTTTTCTTTTGGACAATTTTATTTTCAGGCTTTCAGAGTCTCCTATTAAAAGTACCTTATGAAAGGATCATTAGCTAGTCTGACAAGGCCCTTAGGGTACAGAACAGGAACAGGAAGAAAGGAGAATTTTAGGAAGATGATTAGGAAAGATAATGAACTCTTACTTAACTCCCTATTATGTAGGAGGCTTTCTGGGAACTTTTTCAAACATTTTCTTATACAAACCTTCCAACAGCCCTGTGACTCAGGTTCAGATGAGGACCTGAAGCTCAGAGAGGTCCAGTGATTTGCCAAGGTCACACAGAGTTCACAGCAGGTGGGAGTGACCAAAGACAAATATACCAATGGTCTTTTCTCTGAGCACTGAGTAGTACTGAGGCCTATTTATGTAATGAATGATTCCCAATGAAAGGGCATAGCAACAGTTGCACCTGAGCATAAGGGGCATTTGAATGTTAATTGCATGAAATAGCAATGATCTCATTTGAGTTTCTGCTAAAAAAAAAAAAAAAGTGAACATTCCCCTTGAATGGAATATAATATAATAAATTACCTCCAGAAAGATGCAAGGCCATATTCTTGAAGTATAAGAAATATAAGCATAATTTCCAAATTTAACATTGGAAATGACTGCATCAAAACCTATGAGCTAGCAATAAAGAATGTGTATTAAATGTGGTCCAAAAATGACACTTATGAGAAATAAATCAATTTCCATTAGTCAAATTTCATAGATTAAAATAATGAGCATGTTAGATAAAAAGGAAAAGTTAATAGAATTTTGAAGCAATCAGATAACTATTTAAAAACACTCAATTTACACAGTGGCAAAGCAGTCATAAGGTTTTGGAAGAAAATAATGAAAAGCATAGTTATTATTAGAATATAACATTGTTGATGTCATGGAATTAAACATCAGTTAAGCAATAAAAAAATTTAGCGATCTCTAATTAAGTGCTCAACATTCCAATTCTCTTTGACAACCACTATCCTCCCCCTCCAAAAAATAATGAGACATAAAAGTGGGTAATAAAACGGATGGCTGGGTGTGGTGAAGAACCCCTCTAGGAATTCACAACTGGTTGTGGTGACAGATACATACACTTAACTCTTCCCTAGATAAGCTATTAATTAGTTGTTTCCCTGGTTGTGCTACATCCTCTGTCTTTAGTGACAAGTAGAGTGTGGCTACCGTTTTGAGAGTGTTAGACCTTGTGCTATGACAGGCTTGGGAGGGGAAGGATTAATACCCACTGGTCCTGTTAGTTGTGTTTTTGAAGGAGAGAAGAGAGTGGAGGATATGACTCTATGTCCCCAGATGTCTCTACCGCCTAGTTGGGACAAGACTAACACACTAGAATGTAGATTTTGATTCAGCCAGCCTTGTTCTGCCTGTGTGGAGACAGCCTTGAACCTAACACAAAACAACTAATTTGCTGCTTTTCCCCATTTCTTCTCCCTGTGGCTTGTTGAGGTCCTCCTAACATCATAGTATCTATTTCAATTTTAATGACAAAAGGCTGCGATGATTTGTCTGGGGAGCACAATCATTTTGGTGTGCCTATTTTTGAAAAATTCATGGCGGCAGTTGAATTTACACAAGATGTTTAAAATGGCCTTGGATAAAACCAGCTGTAACTGATCAGAAGAAGACAATATCAGAACACATGTAAACAAAAGAAAACAAGACAAAACAATCCTTCCCTCAAGCCTATAGAGAAACTCACACAGACACACTAACAGAGTACACTATGGTGCTTCTGACTCTTCCCCAGTTACAGCTATTAATAAGTTGTTTCCCTGGTTGTGCTGAATCCTCTGTATTTTCTTCTCTGTGTCTGCTTAGTCTTGGCAGCAGGGTGAGTCCAGATATCTGAGCTGGAGAAAAATCTGGCCAGCAAATTCTGACAGGGAACGTGAGGCCACCGGTCTGTGCCTGCGTTTAGATACCTCACTCATTCATACAGTGAACGTCGACTGAGTGCCTTCTATGTTCCAGGTGTGATTAGGCAGTCAGAGCTGATGCCGTAATGGAATTTACTGTGGGACTGGGGACAGGGGAGGATGAGCCCAACAGGCTAGAGTTGTATATATGGCAAGTGCTTGATGAGGGAAATAGAATGGAAGCACAGAGGTGAGATAGCTAACCCAGAAGTGATATCCAAGTCTTGTCCTAAAGAACAAGTAGGACTGAGGCTGCCAGAGGGCAAGAATGAGGTGGAGCGGTGTTCTAGGCTGGGGAACAATACACATAAAATAAAGAGGTTAGAGAGTACAAAATGGGAAGTGGCAAGAGGTGAGGCTGGAGAGATAAGTAGGACTAGAGCCTGAAGGGAACTTTTTCTTTTTTTCATTGAAATCTTCTTCTAGATCTCAGCTCAGGAAGGTGGGCATTGGACCGTTGTTTTCCTGTTCTGTGATATCTCTCTTATTATCGCACTCTATTCCTGTGACAGGGACACACAGCTGGGAATGAGGCTCAAGGTCTCTATGCCCCCTAGTCTAAATAAAGTTGTCAATTCTACTGGTTTTGAGAATCAGCTTGAAATTTGGATTGAGAGGGAGTTGTTTTGTGCCTGATTTATTACAGTAAACAAAGTAATTATTTATGCTTTTGGGGAGTGAAAAGCTCATAGGCTATGAGTCTGGAAATTCTCGTTGAGAGTGGAATCATTGACTCACTTTGCAGAGATTTAGGAAGGTTGGCGGAGGTTGTATTTTGGTTTCTCACTGCAAGCGATTTCTTTAGGCCCATCTTTTGGCTGTTTGGTTCATGTGAGATTATAGAAGCTCCTCTAGATGTGTTTCCAAATTGGCCCCGGGAAATAATGGCACTCTGTGATAATTTTTTCATAGTTAGGAGGATGGTGTGTGTAAGGGGGGGGCGGGGGCTTGCATATCAGTATAGGAGACTCCAACTTGTTGGAAAGCCACGTGGCTGTTATGAAGCTGATATGGACTCCACTCAATTGCCAATCACCATTTGGAATGTAATAAAAAGGGCAAAAGGGCAAAGCTCAATCGCCATTTGGAATGTAATAAAAAAAATATTGATCCAGTTTATTCTATTGGTCTGGAGTTGTCTTCTTATGAGGGAAGAAAAGCAGCTTTTCTTGACTGGGGATGAGACTGACCCTACTGTCATATTAAAAGCATCTTTCTCCAAGGCGAATGATGTCACTGACCTGACTAGCTCTCCAATTCAAGAGGCTGAAGGATACTTGGGCTTTAGGCAGCCACTTGCTGTTTTGTAACAGTGTGGTAGAGGAGGTGATTAAGGATGAAGGTTTCAGTAAGAAATGCTGGCTGTCATTCATTCCCAGTTTCAGGAAGTGTTTTCTGGTTGCTTACTCCATATTCATCTTTTGTTCTGCTTTACTTACTGAGTTTTCTGAGGGTGGTAATATGTCTAACTGAAAAAAAAAAATCTGTACATTTCCAGATCTCTCTTGCACCCAGGGGAGGCCATATGATAGAATTTTGGGTAGTGATGTGTAAACTCAAGTGTATGATTTCTGGAAACACTTTTGTCTTCCTGCTGCAGATGCTGTGCTGTCTGGGTGTTCCATTCTCTCCTTCTTTGTGCCTGGAATACAGCCTTGGTATTTGGACCCTGGAGACAATGGGAAAAAGGCCAAGAGCATCACAGAGACCTTGGCCCTGAAATCTTTGAGCTGCTGATCCAGTGACAGCAGCTGCTCCCCTCAGACTTCTTGTTATTGATGATAGCAGCCCCTTATGTGTTTAAACCACTGTAACAGATCTCTGTGACTTGCAGGCAAACCCAGTTCTTAACTGATACAAACGCTTCAGGGGTGAGGAAGGAAACTGGCAGAGCATCCATGGTGGGCAGAGGAGTCCCAGAGCATCCCTCCAGGACACGGCTCAGCAGAAGTCTGGAGGCCCAGGAAGCCTTTGCTCAGGAAGTTCTGGAACAGTGCGAGAGCATTTCACAGGCCGACTGTCACAATCTGCTCACGTGACCACGCTGTGACTCAAACATTGTTCCTTAGACTGATTTTTAGCCAGGATATATGTTCCCCCTGAGAACTAGTTTTGTTCAGTTATTACTGACCATTCCAGGTCTATTAAATAGTGACATCATGTCTGACAGACCTTACTTGGCTTTACTCTTTGTCTTGTTAGAAGGGACCAGATGGGAGAAGAGGGGAGCCAAATAAATCCATGGCTATAAATATATATAGAAATAAAAGAAAAGAATGTTCAGTGCCTACTATGTCCTGGGAACTTTGTTAAATGTTGGCAATAAACATGACAGACACTGCCTCTGTCTTATGACCTAGACTCAGAACAATATTGTTACCCTATTAAATGTCTGCTTTGAACCAAGTACTATATTAGGTGCATCATATACACCATCTTCTATAATCTTTGTGATAAACCTATGGTAAAAATACTACTAGCTTTTTTTTCTCTAGAGATTTAAAAAATTAGTGTCAGAAAGATTTTATAATAAATATTTACTACTGCTGGAGATTGGGGGCGGGGAGGAGGTTGAGATTCTACTTGACTTCAAGGGTCAAAGTCCTAACCAACTTGGAAGTCTGGGAGTATATAGGAAGTATATAAACTCCACATACCCTGTTAATGGTTTAATAGTGGTAAGGTAAAGAAACTGGGGACTAGTGTTTCTAGAGCTAAGCACATATTTGAAAGGATATCTTTTCCACAGCAGAAACAGATTGGAGCTCAATTTTAGGTGTGGTCTATGGGATCATCCATCTGAAAGGTCAGTGAGTACAGTAGGTCCTGGAGTTACTTTGGAGATCTGTCCCTACAGTGCGACGTAACGGATTTTCGCTGTAAGTTGGAACCCACCTACATAAGCACCTACGTCACTCACATGGAGCATATACACAGCAGTAATGAAATGAAACAGTAAAAAAAAATTTAAAAGAAAAATAACAATTCCTGACCTTTACTTGTGGTAAATACAGTAAGTAATAAAAAACATAAAGCACATATGTTCATATGTTGAAATGACGGAACTTTTCTTTTTTATAAATAAATGGGAGATGGCGACGGAACCACGAAATGACATATGTCAAGTCCGACGTAACCCGAGGACTGCCTGTATTAGAATTGGGAAAACAACACAATTAAAAGTGTAAGCTTTTTGAACTTAAGGGCTGTATCTTTTCTCTGTATACTCAGCATCAAATACAATGATTGGTACATGGGAGTTACTCAGTACATGTTGAATTGAATGAATTAACTCCAGACTCATAGGCTAGGAGTAGGAATTTCCAGATTCCCATTACAGCAAATATTTGTTGAACACCTATTATTATCTAGATGCATGGTCGGTGCTGGATCATTAAGGGATCAGATTCCTGTCCTTAGGGAGTTCATTACCTCACACACCTCTTTAGTCCTCAAAACTAGAGGATTGAGTATCATATCATAGGTATCATAACAGATAATACATGTCCTAAGCATCCTTTCAGAGCTGATGGTCATTGATGATTCCCAGCCACACCACAGATCCCCAGACAAGATGAAATCCATGGGTTGGTTTTATATAAGAATGTGTGCCTGGGTCTCAGAATCTTAGATGATGATGCTCCTTAGGGCTTCAAAAGTGATGATGGTCTGGATCCTTCACAAAGAACCTTAGAATATAGTAGATGAAGGGTATATAACAACAATAATAACAACAGTATTATTTATTTGTTGTTTATCAAATGCTATATACTTATTAGTTGTCTAATTTAATTCTTAATCTTATAAGGACGTTTTATCCCCACTTTAGAGATAGGAAACCAGGCTTAGATAGGTTAAAGAGTTTGCCCAAGCTAAGTGGTAGAACTGATTCAAGCCTAGATCTGCCTTACTTCAAAGCTTATGCTTTTAACTGCTGCATTACATTGTTCCCCTTATGTTTACATTCTAACTCAGCAGAGAACCAAAGTGGACCTATCTGTAACATTTTAGACCTTCCCTAGAAGAATAGTCTGGGTATGTACTGAAGTGGTATTTGACCCTTGTAGGGGGTTTTCTCAAAGTCTAGGTATCCTTCAATTTTAAGACATGAGTAGATTTTCCCCTGAAGTATTATTTGAGAATCAATCACTGATAACCTTATGGAACCAATTCTCCAGGGTCACTCCCTCAAAAGTGTAGGTGCCCAGTAGTCTGTGTGAATTCACTGATAGGGTCAATGGGTCTTATAATGTATGTTTGCTAAAGCTGCAAGATCTGGTAGTTGAGATGCCCCCTCCTCTACTGCTAACATTTAAAAGACTTAACTTGTATTAACTAAGGAGAGTTTTCCATTGCCTTGTAGGAGTGATCCATTTGAGGATGTCCCATAGTGGGTGGAGGGTCAGTGACTCCAAAAGTGCAGGCTGTTCATATTAGAAGGCAAGTTGTTGATGACTGGATGGCTGCAACGTTATTTACAGCAGATATTTGGTGAAGAAACTGGCGACTAATTTCAGGCTCCTCTGAACTTATCTTGTGCCTGCTTAGTGAAAAAAATATAGTACTGGGGCCAACATGGTGACATTTTCTAATTATCTGGAAGTTGTGACCTAGAAAACCATATTTACATGTTGAAGAAAAATTAATAAAAATGTATTAACTTTTCTTAAATATATAATTTCATCTACAGTGAATCAAGTACTATGCCAAACGCTAAGGTTGTACAGAGGAAAGGAAAGGAAGAGCCTCAGCTTTTGGTGGAGAGATACAGGTACCAAGTGCTATGTGAACCTTCTGCCTGAGAAGGCTCCTGGAGGAGTAACATTTGATGTGGATCCTGAACGAAAGAGGCTTTCTTTGCAGAGAACATATCATGAACGAATATACCAGGGAATTCAAGGTGAGAGGTGTGTTGAGAGTAATGTGATGGGTGTCTACCCTCTATATTGCCCAGACTGCAGCTCAAGTATCTTCCTGCTGGGCCATTTGGAGCAAAGGACGATTTTGTTTCTGTGGCTTCTGTCAGTTTTCGCAGGAGATATATAGTAGGCTATGGTGGATGGGAAACATGGTACTGGGGAGCCTTAGAGACAGGCAAAGATCAGGACTAAGGGTTGAGTATAACCAAAGATAGAACAGGCCCGGAGGACTGGCAGTAAAAACACAGTGAGGCATCAGATACCAAGAAAAGATGTGTGTTCCAAGCCAGTACAGGTTTGGTAATCAGACAGCGGTCAGGCAACGTCAGACAAAGCAGAATCTGAGTGAGTGACCCACAGGAACATACAGGACTCCTATTCTCTAGTATGGGGCAGCACTAGTCTTTCCCAGTCGGCCTCATTCCTGAGGCACTTAATTTTGACCTTAAAGGGATGGATCTCTTAGGGTCTGTGCTGATCTACTTGAGTCGGCATTCTTTATATTTTCTCAGAGACTCTTGTTCTACATGTCCTACAACACCTTTAGTTTTAGGGCAAATTGGTGGTTTGTCCATTAAGCTGGGTGGAGACTCATTCTTCAGAGTCCTTAGAAACCCCTTTTCAAGAAAGCTTTCCAAGGTTAAATGCAAACGCTATCTTCCCCACTCTGTTCAAGGATCTTGACTCAGATTCTTGTGACCAAGGACATTGCTTTGTGAGTCTGATGACCACCACAAAGTGTCCTCCTGTAACTATAGAACCGTTTTTCTCAGAGCACAGCTTACTGCCTAAATGAGAATTATATCTGTACCCTCGATCCCAGGGGATTCTGTTCTAATTGAGCTAATCTATTTAGTATGGGCAGCACAGCTGTATCAAAGGGGAGGACTAAAGAAAGCTTCCAGCTATACAGGCACAAATGTACTCATTATCTTCTTTGTGATTGGCCCATCCAGGAACATTGTTTTCCCTTGAATTTTCCAGGCAGGAGCCCACCACCACGGTGCTTTGATGATGCGGGAAGCCTTAAAAAAACTGGCTGCTTTACTACAAAATGGGTATATGAAAGTGAGATTATATACTTCCTGAGATTCTTTGAAAATGAGGGAGGGCACTTTTTTTTTTTTTTTTTTTAGTAGAGCTAAACTTTAACAAACTCAAATTGAAAAATCAGCTGTAACATCCTTTCTCCTACAGAGACTCTAGAGAACACTCTCCTTGGAAATAGCCTGTTATATCTTTATCTGCTTGTCATCTATCTTCCGTTTTACAGATAATCTCTGTAGGTGACTGTTAAAAACCTCCCATCTTTTTTGCTTTTATGTAGACTATTATTGAGATAATATTTCCTTAGGTTTTCATCCTATTTGGAAGTGATTGCCATTCATCTCCAGATGTTTTGAGATAATGTCTTTCCTTCTCCAATTTTTTATTCTCTCAAGAAATATTTCCTCTTATTCTTGTGTAATTTAACAAATTATATAACATCTTTCCTTATACATCCTTTTTTTCAAATTGAAGGCTTCCCTATCTCTTTTCAAAATTTCTTTTCAGTGCCTTCTGAATGATATTGAAATTTTAGAGGTAATTCTCAATTACTTTCTCTTATAACAATGAAGTACACACAGATATTGCAAGGGCACAGGATGTTTTGTGAGCTATTTTTAAATATGCTCCAATGTTCCTAATTTCTGCTTAAAAGGTATTTAAAATATAAGCTTCCATTTCTCTATAGTCTTACAAAATGCTGATTTAACACCACTTGCATAAAATGTTTACTTCTATTAGGAGTAAAACATTGAGTGATTTCTTTTTCACTTTAAGGTATCCATACACCTCTTATATTTTCAGCCCATCTATTTGATTGCAGTCGGTCTTATTCTACAACTAGATGCCTGGTGCATGAAATTCATGCACAGGAGGGGGGTTGTCCCTCAGCCTGGCCTGCGCCCTCTCGAAATCCAGGACCCCTTGAGTAGGGTCCCTAGGCCTGGCTGGAGATCAGGGCCTATCGGGGCTTTCCCTCCCCTGGCTGCCGGCAGCTGGCCCCGCCCCCACCGTTGCCACTGCCACTGCTTGCTATCTGTGCAGCACTGCTCCCCCTCCCCCCCGCCCCCTGCCTCTCTCTGTGGGCAACAGACGTGGGGTGTAATCGCTTGGCTGGCCTGGGCCCCATGATCAATTGCTGTGCAGAGGGAGGCCTGGGCCTCCCTCTTTGGGGCGATTCTGGAGAGCCCTCCCCCCAATCGATTGCCCCACTGGACGGTGGCCTGGGCCTCCCTCTTTGTGGAGATCAATCATGGAGCCCCCTCATTGATTGCCCCACAGAGGGTGGCCTGGGTCTCCCTCTATGGGGTGATCATGGGGCAATGGCGGGCCCTCCCCCCCCCCCAACTTATTGCATCGCACCCCTGCCTTGGCTGGTCTGGCGCCACTGCACATCATAGCGTGGTCGTCCAGAAGATTGTCCGGACAGTCATTCTGCTGTTCGGTCATTCAGTTGATTTGCATATTATACTTTTATTACTATAGATTATTATAGATATTAGAGATACTATATTGATGCTTATTGAAAAAGAGGGTTGCACTTCTAATATGTGGCTATATTGTTTTTCTTATAAGATGCTAATAGTTTTGGTGGAAAATTTCTGAAGAAAAGGTCCCCAGAGGAAGATTTTATTAAATTCATCAAACATTTACTAAGCACAGACTATGTTCCTGGCTTTAAGTAAAAAAAATCAAAGATGAGTAAGACTCCATCCTTTTCCTTAAGCTGCTTATAAGAGCTACACAGCCAGAGTAAGGATGTGGGATGAAAGATTAATTTTAACTGAGGAAGTTAAGAAAGGTATCATTTTAAGGACTTAGAGAACTATGGTGGGCAGGGAAGGAGAGGAAGGACAGTCTAGGAAGGGCTTCAGAGCAAGGTTGGGGAATTATACATAAGAGCTGGGAGTAGAATGGCCTCATTTGCGACATTGCTGGAGTGGAGGGGGCAATGGGAGATAAGTTTGGGAGGCCAGGTGGGCCAGACTCTGGGAGACCTTGGCTATCATATTAAAGGGATTGCATTTCGATCTGCATTCAATGAGGGACTGTAGAAGAATTTCCTGTAGAAAGTCAAGAAAATGATCTGTTGCCCAGCTGGAGTGGCTCAGTTGGTTGAGCATTATCTTGTGCCCCAAAAGGTTGCCAGTGCGATTCCTGGTCAGTCCATATACCTGGGTTTCTGGTTCAATCCTCAGTTGGGGCATATAAGGAAGGCAACCAATTGATGTTTCTCTCTCAAATAAATGTTTCTCTCTCTCTCTCCCCCTTCATCTTTCTAAGCATGTCCTCGGGTGAGGATTAAAAAAGAAAAAATTAAAAAAAAGAAGGAAAATGATCTGCTAATTTTGATGATATTATAGAACATGGATTAGGCCAGAACCTGGGATATCATATAAAAAGTCATTGCTAAGAGAAAGTAGCATTTACTGATAGCCTACTGTGTTCCCAAAACCATATTGAGTATTTTCACATGTATGATGTGAACTATAAGACAGTGCATATAAGGAGGCAGTTTGAACACAGTCATGCCTAATGTGGCAGATTTCATGAATGTTTACTTAATTTCCTCCCATTTCTGTGTACACAGAGCATTAGACTTCCCAGGCCCTTGCAGTTAGGCATAGCTGTCATTTCCAGGTGGAAGCGCTGAAGAGCTGGTGCATGAATTTTGGTGTTTTCTTTCCCTCCTGCAGTGATCATGGGAGTGAGTATATGTAGATACGAAAGGGCCACAAAACCAAAAGGGCCTATAATGCTGAGCTAGCACATGGAGGATGGTACTGTAGAGTCATCCTGATTTGTGTTGGACTTTGAGTACAGAAATAAACTTTTGCTAAGTTAGACCTCTAAGATTTTGGTGGTGTTTGTTACTGCAAATAATTGAGACGAGGCCTATTTAATACAATTTTCTGCCGTGATGACAATGTTTTATATCTGAACTGTACACGGTATCCACTAATGACATTTGAAATGTATCTCATGCCAATTTTAAAATTTTATTTAGTTTTATTTTAAATTTAAATGGGCATCCTGACTGATACATTTAAAAAGTTTAACTACTAGAGAAAACCTGTCTAAAGACTTTCTACCTGTGCAGAACATACTGGAGGTGAAGAAACCCTGAACCAAAGTGAACTTTAAGGGGATTTTTGGTTATGAAGATGTAATGCTTAGAAAATCCTAATGTGTTTGGAATTTTAAAATTATACTTTTGATAATTTTTACATAATGAAAATAATAACCAATGGGTCAAAGAAGAAATCAAAAAAATTTTGATAATTTTTACATAATGAAAATTAGAAAATGTTCTGATAATAACAGAAATACTTCATATTAAAACATGTGTTGTATTATATTTAATACATTAATGCTTTTACTGAGGAAACATCATAACCAGCAAAATATAAATTAAAAAAGAAAAAAATGCTGAAAATTGATGGCCTGCAAAAGAAACCATCAAAATCAACCAAAGAAAGTATAGCCCTAACCGGTTTGGCTCAGTGGATAGAGTGTTGGCCTGCAGACTCAGGGGTCCTGGGTTCGATTCTGGTCAAGGGCATGTACCTTGGTTGCGGGCACATACCCAGTGGGGAGTGTGCAGGAGGCGGCTGATCGAGGTTTCTCTCTCATCAGTGTTTCTGGCTCTCTCTCCCTCTCCCTTTCTCTCTGTAGAAAATTAATAAAATATATTTTAAAAAAAAAGAAAAAAAAAGAAAGTATAAAGGGCAGTAGAAAGAAGGAAATTAATATTTTACAACAGTAAAAAGAACTACAGCTACATAAAATAATATGAATAATAATAATACCTGTTTTGCATAAAAAAGATGTAATGCTGTGTCTTTCATGAAAATTCAGGAAGGTACTTCATTGAAGAAGCAATTATTCAGTTTTAGAATCAGATCTGTAAAAAAGATATTAAAAAACACACAGTTAAATTTAAGAAAACACACTATGTGCCACGGCATAATAGGTATGATGTTAAGGGTTTCATTCCCTCACATATTTGTTCACCAAAATTTTGAATGCCTACTATGCACCAGGCATATAGTCCGCAGGCTCTGGGGGTATACCAGTGAACAAAACAGACAAAAATCTCTGCCATTTTGGAGCTTACATGCTAAGCATGTTGAGAGGCTATAAACAAACATATAAAAATGATGTTGGAGTGTGGTTAATGTCATGATTAATAATAGCTCACACTTATTGATTACTTTGATGTGCAAGACACTGTTCTAACCGTTTTGCATATATTAGATCATTTCATCCTCCTAATAACCCTATAGGGTAGAAATGATTATGATCACTATTTTATAATGAGGAAATGGAGACACGGAAAGGTTAAGTACAAAGGCAAATTACACAAAGCTTTTGCTCCTTGGGAATTCCCAGGATGGTGTGGGGGGCTAGACAACCAATGCCATCCAGTGTGATAAGAACTATTTAGGCGAAAGGGTACTGGTCGGGCATGGGAGGGCAGGGCCAGGTCTACTGGGGGAAGTCTGTAGGAAAGGCTTCAAAGACGTGTAGATGGAGCTAAGCCTGAAGGAAGAGAGGCTTGTCTTTAAACCCACTAGGGAGAAGTGAGGGCAGATATTCCAATTAGAGGCCATGCCATGTGCGAAGACACAGTTCTCTGTGTGGAGAGGATCGGGGCCCGGCAGGAACCCGATGGTGGAGTATTCTGTGTTCAGGTGTGCTTGTGCCTGTGGAGTCTAACTCTACCAGAAAAGGTTAGTCTGTACTAAAGGAAGGAAGGGGGAGACGGGGCAGCCATTTTCCTAGCAGATTAGGGGCGGACAGTTCTTATAGGAAGGTAGTCACTACCTTCTCAGAAACAGTTTATCCTGCAAAGTGAGACTCCTGAAAAGAACTCTCTAGCTCTACCCAGTTCGGCTCAGTGAATAGAGCATTGGCCTGTGGTCCCAAAGAGTCCTGGGTTTGATTCTGGGCAAGGGCATGAACCTCGATTGCAGGCTCTTCCCCGCCCCAGGCCCTGGATGGGGCTCGTGCAGGAGGCAACCAATCGATGTGTTTCTCTCACATAGGTGTTTCTTTCTGTCTTTCCCTCTCTCTTCCACTCTCTCTAAAAATCAATGGAAAAGAGTGTGTGTGGGGGGAAGGGTGAGAGCAATGGGGGGATAAGGACACATATGTAATACCTTAATTAATAAAGAAAAAAAAAGAAAAAAACAAAGGAAAAATATCCTTGGGTGAGGATTAAACAAAAAAAGAGAACTTCCTAAGAAGGCTAGGAGAAAAAGAAGGTGACCAATGTCAGCTCCCGGGTCCAGAGTACTCAGAAAGGTCAGCTGGGCAGAAGTGGAAGCTATTGGTGTTGCTAAATCTGTATTTCTGGGGACATCAGATGCTGTTAGTAGGAAAATGTCTCAGTAGCAGTAGATCAAGACTCATCATGAGTGAATATTTTGAATGTTGCTTTGAATGGTGACATTTTAAGAGCCTGTAAATGAGTTTGGCTTACAAAGTTTTAACAGAAAGGGTCACTTTGGAAATGAGGAAAATCAAGGAATCAAGGGCTAGAGGTGCTAGGGCATCAAGAGGGAGAAGTCAGCCTGACCTGCTTGCTCACAGAGCAGCCTTGGACAAGACATCTCCATGGTTTTAACATGAATAATAGCCATACTGACTTCACTGAGTTGTCCTGATGATTGAAGAAGAAAGCACTTTGTAAACTATTCAGTATCCTATTACTCCTTTTAACAAAAATTTTACATAATGAAATTGTTAAATAGCCTTGATTTGGTCAGAGAGAGCGCACTAGCATCATCCATGTAGTGGCAAAATGTAACTCGCTGTGGGGGCTAAATAGAGGCTCCCAAAGATATTCATGTCCTAATCTCTGGAACCTGTGATTAATGACAAAATGGTGAATATTACCTTCTATGGCATAGAAAGTGGTTAAGTTACAGATTTTGAGATGAAGAGACTATCCTAGAGGGCCCTAGATATAATCACATATCCTTATAAGAGAGAGATAGAGGGAGATTTCATCTAGAGGAGAAGGTAATACAACAGAAGCAAAGAGAGACTTGAAAAATGTTACCCGCTGACATTGAAGATGGAGGAAAGGGCCATTGGCCAAAGAATGCAAATCTAGAATTTGGAAAAGGTAAGGAAATGGATTCTATCTTAGAGCCTCCAGAGGGAGCATACCCTGCAAGCACCTTGTGAAACTGATTCTGGACGTCTGGCCTCCAGAACTGTAAGGGAATAAACCCGTGTTGTTTTAAGCCACTGACTCTGTGATAATTTGTTACAGCGGCCATAGGAAATGAATACATTCACTAAATACTTACTGAGGACCTATGTTCAAGATATTGTGTTAATCTGGCTGGTGCTATAAAAACTGTCTTTTCCCTCTTGATATTTATTCTTATGTAGAAGAACAGTAAAGCAAAAATATCAGAGTTATGAGAGAAACAAATTATGCTAGTTGAGAGGACTAGAAGATTCTTGAGCCATTTTATAGAACGGAGAAAGCCCATGTGAAGGAGGTGACAAAATAAAATTAAAATCAAGTAAAAATAATGGCAGAGAGTAGTAGGATGGATGGTGGCGGTGTGATAGATTGGTGGGGTTCTTCCAGGCAGAGGGAAGAGAATGGACATAATCGTGAAGATGGGAAAGTAAAAGACTTGTTTGAGGAATAAGGAATAGCCCATTTTGTTATAACACAAGGTACTTAGATTTGGCTAGAAAGGAAAATCAGGGCCATAAGATGGAAAGCTTCGGATGCCAACCTAAAGGATTTATATTTTTCCACTAGGTAATGGAGCATCATTAAAAGTACTTGCACAGAATAGTGACATGCATGAAGGCCTAATTATTTTATATTTAACATATCTGGTTAGTCAAAGCTTTATGGGAGAAATTATGAATGGCACATGTTAAAATAACTGTGGTAACTAAAATAATTTGTGGCCAATTTTTTTTTTGCAGTGAAAAAATTTAAATATATTATGATGACTTCAGTTATATTTTAAATTCTTAAAAGGTGTTTCTGCAATGAGGATGGAATAAACCTATTTAAAGGGAGGTGCTTTTTTCCAGAATTAAAAAGTAAGTTATTAATATTGTATTATAGGGGAAGAAAATTTTCCTCTACCCTTCTAGGTTCTTTTGGCTGCTCTAATGATTAAGTTGACATACGACAGGTTAACAAGAGGAAATAGACTAACATAGACATGAGGCTCTCGAGACATTCAAGCAATTGAGACTTGTAGACCATCCTGAACAAAGGAAAAGGGGGTAGGGGTCTGAGGCTTCAAAGGGAAGGAAGACAATCACAGGAAGGAGGGAAGAGCAAATGTTTGGTAAAAAAATGTTTGCCATGACATGCAGAGACAATGGGCTCAGGGAGGAATCTGAATAAACAGGCCCTGCCGACCTCCCCCTAGCTTACCACACCTGGCCCATACTCTTTGTAGTTATCTCTGGTGATAGTTCCCTGCCTGAATCTGGCCCTTTAAATTCTTTTACTCAGTTAACTGGGTGGTAAAAAGCTCTTCTTAAGTCTTTTGGGCCTTGATTGTCTTCCGTTCAAAATAAACTACATACTAAACTGATGCATTAAGGGTGACCTATTCTGCCCCTTCAGTACTTTGAAAAGAGCATCTACTTGAAGAGGTAACCGGGGATAAGCAATGTGTTATCTCATGGATTGTGTAGCTATTCTCAGTGTCTAATGTCATAAAGTTGTTACAAATGATGTAATGAGCAGAAAGAAGAGTGGTAATTATATAGGTAGTAGAGAACTTATAAGAGGGATAGAATTACAATAAAATAGAGGTGATTGGAGTTAAACATGAGGAAACTATCCTTAAGTGCTGAGATGATGAAAGAGTGGGTTGTACTATTTAACGAAATTTTACTTCATAAAGATGAGACACCTCCACCAGTTTTTCTCATCTAATTTGTTTTTCAGGGTCTAGTTGAGAAGAGGGTTCAGGGGAGCCTGACTAAACTTTGTTCATGGAGGACGCTTTGTCACTGAGGATTGTGTGTGTGCATGTAGATCATTCTGACCACTAGCAATGCCACATGTGTTTACAGCATCCTTAAATGGCAGAATGATGGGCAATGGCTATGTATTAGGTGACACGAATAGAGAAAAAAATAACAGTAGCTTATTTGTTTATTTACTTATTTATCTTTAATTCTCACCTGAGGACTTATTTCTATTGATTTTTAGAGTGAGCGAGGGAAATATCAATGTGAGAGAAACATTGATTGGTTGCCTCCTGTACATGCCCTGATGGTACATGCCCCGACCAGGGATCGCACCCACAACAGGAATCCAACCTGTGACCCTTCGGTGCACAGGACAACACTCCAACCAACCAAGCCACAGCGGCCAGGGCAACAGTGGCTTAAATAACGCAGGTGATTAATACTCTCCCATATGATGTTGGGGGCCAGCTGGAGGCCAGGACTGATAGGCAGGACAATTAGCAGTCTTTGTCACAGGCTGTAATGATCATTAGTACTCCACTTAAATGAGATGTTCATTTATTGTGCTTTATAATCACTAGTTAGTGTACAATACATGCCTGGGATCTCTATGTTAATGGTGGCACCACCTAAAATTAGCTTTAAAAAAAAGAAAAGCAAGTAGCAAATAAAACAACACACACTGGCATCAGTATGTTTGCTTGCCACTGGTTCATTTATTTTTCAACCACACTAGATAAATTGTGACCTTATTAAATACATGGTGACAAGTTAATTAATGAAGCTCAACAAGACACAGGGCCAAATTAACATTCTTGGGCTAAATGGGATTCATAAGCAACTAATTATTAGAATTTTTGAGTTGTAACGACACCACTGACATGTATAAACCTTTAAGTTGCATTATTAACCATATTATATGATACTTGTAGAAACCATTCATGCTTTATTTCATAAATGGAATCAAATATGTGAAAGTTACCTTTTTAAGTGCAAAATTTAAATTTTTATAACCTAATAATTTATTTAGAAAAATGCAAAATATGCATTTCAGGATTAATTATGCAAGGTGTAATTAAGGGAATAGATATCATTTAAATCGTAAACATTTTATTTGGTCTTCAGGTTCTTATTTCCTTAAGGAACTTAAATCTCACTTAAGACCAATGATTTCCAATCATTGGAATGACTGGTGGAGTATTAAAAAAAAATCAAGATTCAAGGGCTCTCCCCCTAGAGATTCTGACTTTGTGGTTCTAGGGTGAGGTTTAGACTCTTATATTCTAAAAAACATTTCTAGATGCTAGAAATTTAAGTTTAGGTAATTTACTCAGGAGCACAAGTTTATGTCAAAATAATGTTTGACATCTTTTGATACTGTTTTAAAACCTGGTTATTATTTAAGAGGAAAGGAGCAAAGGGGAGACTAGATAATATAGGCATGCCATTTATACAGCTTTGCCAGAAAGCTGCAGTTTAACACTCTCCAGATTGCTGGGGGAAGGGACTGGGCAATAGCTGCATGCCCAGTAAGGCCTGGGTGACCTGGGAGGAGGCATATCTGTCAGTCACACCCGGGAGTGAGTCAGTGGCCAGAATAGGCATGGCCACTGCAAGGATGTGAAATCTGAGATAACTCCTGAACAAAGAAAGTTCCCTCTCTTTCTTGCTCTCTTGCTGTTCACGCCTGACTCCTGGCTTGTGGGACTTGCAAGCTCTGCACTTGCCCACGTGGCCCACAGCCACGCGGGCTCCACACAATGGACTAATGGACTTTAACGAGCCTGATGCTACATTGGACCCTGCTTCCCCAAGGAGCAGGAACTCTGGACACTGGCTTTGCTTTCAGCTCCGCTAAGGCCCCAGCTGTACCTTTTCCAGGACTAGTTTAAGGGACATGGGATTTTGCAAATCGAGAAGTATAGTTCCACACAAATAAAAATCATTCATGCTCCAGTGGGAGACTTAGAAAATGCCTTTTCCGAAGCTATGGTAAGAACCCCACTTTCACTAGTGATGGAGGAATTCCACCCATCCATCCTCCGGCAATACTTTGAAATGTTAGATGATCTTTAAAAAGTGTTTTTAGATTGTTTTCTTTTTATTAAAAATAATAATTCATATTTTGGCAAAAGAGGCTCTACTATTTTAAAAGACTTTTATGAACCTGATGGCTAAAATAGATCTCTTTGGAGAGATGTTCTTACATAGATTTTGGCACCAGCTGCACTTGTTTTCATTGGCTGTGTCATTCTCTTGCAACTCAGTACTTTAAAAACTTCTTTAATTATTGAATTAATTAAAGAAGGAGGCCATCAGACTGATGTGGCTCAAATGCCATGGAGGCCCATATAAGCAAACCAAAATCTAAGCCTGAAATGCCTCAAGGCTATGAAATCTTTTTTTATTGTCTAAAGTTTTACATATGTTTCCCTTTTCCCTGATTGACCCCACCCAGCCACCTCCACCCCCGAGAGCAAGCCCCCACCACCCCAGTGTCTGTGTCCATGGGTTATGCTAATATGCATGCATATAAGTCCTATGGTTGATCTCTAACGCCGCCCCCCCCCCCCCCCCCCCCGGCCTCCCCTGCCATTTGTCTCTGGATCTGTTTTTGTTCATCAGTTTATGTTGATCATTATATCCCACAAATGAGTGAGATCATGTGAGATTTATCTTTTTCTGACTGGCTTATTTCGCTTAGCATAATGTCCTCCAGTTCCATCCATGCTGTTGCAAATGGTAAAAGTTCCTTCTTTTTTATAGCAGCGTAGTATTCCATTGTGTGTACCACAGTTTTTTAATCCACTCATCTGCTGATGGGCACTTAGGTTGTTTCCAAATCTTAGCTATGGTAAATTGTGCTGCTATGAACATAGGGGTACATATATCTTTTCTGATTGGTAAGGTTATGTAATCTTGATGCTCTGGACAACTATTCACAAACTAGGCTTTAAGCTATAGTCAAACAAATAATTTCCTTTCTTTGCTTCCATACCTTCTCTATATAAGTCTTTCTGGCTCCTTTCGATTGACCACTCTGACTCTTAATGTTGGAGTTAGGCCTCAGTCCTTGAATATGGCTGCGTAAGAATTCAGAGCCACGAACTGTCAGTCATGGCAAAATCCAGTCTGGGCAGGTTTCCAAGTCCAGCTGACATTCCTAAACCAGTAAGAAGTGTCCAAAATGGTTTCCAGCTTTCTCTCCAGAGGTAAGGGTTGGACCTGTTGTCATGGAGATCAACCTTTAGGAGCGTGAATACATTTGCCATTTGACACAGAGGAATAAATCCGTGACCTGACTGTGGGCACAGGTTGAAGGCTAATTCTCTTGGAGCGTTATCACCAGTTTGCTAAAAACTCTGTTGATTTCTTGACACTGTGCCATGGCATTCATAAGAGCGTGACTCGACCATGCCAGCAGTCTCAGGGAGCTCGAAATGGCCTCAACTTGAGAGCGTATCGCCTTTGCAAACAGAGAGCATATTTCTTTGTTTCTTTTCAGAAATTGAAGAGTGATTTCAGTTTCAGTAAACAAAGAGAGGATTACTGAACCTGTTTACTAGTCTGGAATTCAGCTTTCTCTGAATTCAATTCCTTCAGTTCCTCGGAAAGACATTGTGCATTTCAAGCAGTTTTCTTTCTTCTTTAATCCACTTTCTTTCTTCATACATGGCAAAGAGATATAGTTTAGCCCTCACTCAAATCCAAATGAGATGACTTTCAAAGGCCATTCAGGCCCTGATATTGGTCCGTTGCAAGAACAAGCAACTGGGATTCTGCAGAATTTAAATACAGATACTGTTGGCAGCCAGAAATGTTTCCCACTGTTGAAATGCAAAAGAAAATTTTACTTTACAACTGCACTGTGCCACTCCAGACATTGAGTGGTCCTGTATTCACCAGAAGGGGAAAAATTAAAATATCTTACCTGTCTGCTCAATATCTTTGGTGGTGATACAACAATAAAACATCCAGCAGTCTGATACATTTCCTGTTAAATTTGACAGACCAGGTAGAAACTGGTTGAGAATGTGTGCCATGGTTCATGTTCCTCCTTTCTTTAGATTAGCTTTCCATCAGCAGGGCTCATGTTGTCTCATTTATAAAGTCAACTCAAAGACATTAGCACTGCACTGATTGCTTCAGCAAATCTGAAATATTTTTAACTGTTGATAAAAGGTTCCGTTTCATTACACTGAATTCTAGAGCAAAAATATGAGAATGTAATCACTTTCTCAGTTTCATCCATGGTCCCAGAAAATCATCATAATGTTCTAGAATTATCTCCAAATGGCCCCAAATAAGCAGTTTTCAAGTCAGTGGGAATCGCAGAGGCAGCTGTTATTCACCTATCCACTTATTTATTAGAAATAAGCCACAGATAGCCAATTTTTGGCATGAATCTTCTCATTTTCAAAATAATGTTAGAAATAGCTCAGCTAATGTACCATAAAAGTTCAATTCACATTTTGATAATGAACCTAAAAGGCATTTTAACAAATGAACTTACTGCTTTATATGCCCCAAAGTGAAAGTTTTATTTTCTCATTCCACCACTCCCCTTCCCCTGTGATATATACAAATTCTCCTGATAGAAGCTTGGCACCAACTCAGAAAAATTATTTTTGGCTAAATATTTTTAGTCACATGTCATCTGCTCAAGGCTATCTCCTGGAATTCAGAGATATCCTTAGTAGAGGAGGGAGGCTTTTACCTATGATTTTGCATTTTTAAACCACTAGCTTCATTAGACAAACAGGGTGAGTGTGGGGTTAAAGTCCTTTATTTTAAAGTCCGGGTATTTTCATCCATTGACAGAATGTCCAATTTCATTATACTGAAAAGTGAAAAAGCTCGGTCGCCATGTAATACAAATGGGGTCAGACTTGCTTTTCCTTCCTCCTAACAAGATCTCTGAAAACAGCCACAAAGTAAGATGTGTTTTATTTCTCTTTATGTAATTACGACTAGATATCTTGACTTTCTTTATCATCTTTCAAACTGCATGCTTTGATGAATTTACCCATCTCCCTTGCTTTCATTTTTTTCCCCCGTGAAATATTTATTAAACTCATCTTTTGGTACAGTTGCTTATGTAATCATAAATTCCCAAAGTAGCTGGTATATAGGCTTCTCTGATAAGAAACAAAATTGAATTATGTTGAGCCACTGTAGCCATCCACAAAGAACACACTTCATTATTACGCATTGTACACTTACCTACCCAAATGTATCAAACTAGTTTTTATAGAAATAAAGTAAATTTTTGCCCTAGCTGGTTGCTCAGTGGTTAGAGCGTTGACCTGCAGACTGAAAGGTCGCGGGTTCAATTCCAGTCAAGGGCACGTACCTGGGTTGCTGGTTCTGTCCCATGCCGATGAAGACAACCAATCGATTTGTCTCTCTCACATGGATGTTTCTCTCTCTCTGTCCCCATCCCTTCCATTCTCTCTAAAAAAACAATGGGAAAATATCCTTAGGTGAGGATTAACAACAACAACAAAAATAAAATTTGGCACATTTTATAATTTATTTTTTTCTTTGAACAGATTGTTAAATTGTACTTTTATTTTAGTTTATTTTTGAGTCCAATGGTTTGGCTTTGTTTTTTTATTAAATTGATTTGGGTGACATTGGTGAATAAGATAATACAGGTTTCAAGTGTACATATCTATGATACATGATCTGTATATTGCATTGTGTGCAATTACTTTCATATCTTAACCAGGGATGTGAGTGCTACTGCAAATATCTCCATATTAGTATTTTAATCATTAGCATTTACTGAGTTTTGGTAAGGAAAATACATTTGATGACCCAGAGAGTTTGAGTTCAGAATTATTCTGATTTTGTATAGTTTAAGTTTAATCCAATTTCCCAGACAACTTTTTCTAGCATATTTTTTATTTCTTATAAATTAAAAATTACTATTCTCACTTGTTTAATAAGTGTAAAAATTGGAAAACCTTGAGTGGAAACCTATTTATAATTTACTCTTTAATACAATTTAAATATTAAAAGTAGGGCTATTTTTTACTAATTTGCATAAAACCTAATTAAACTCAATTTCCATTGCATTTGGGAAAATCAAGACTCTAAATATTTTAATGTTGGTGATCATGTCATTTCTACATGCTGGAAAATATCACTTCATCTAGAACTACCTAAAGGGGGAAAAAAAGGAAAATATTCTTTGAGCTGTTTGGTCCCAAGTTCCTTCCTGTTTGTCAGCTCAGAGAAATGACCTAAGACTTAAAAGATCACATAGTTCACTGAGTAGCATTTCCCAGTGTGGATCATTCAGAAACTTCAGTAAATGGTGATAAGCTTAAAGCAGTAGGAGGAAGAAGTAATGTATTTTTAAGTTAAAAGTTTCACATTATATGCCACATTTGCGTATAGTGAAATAGGAGAACTAATATATATATACTAGAAGCCCGGTGCACGAAATTCGTGCACGGCGGGGGGTTGTCCCTCAGCCCAGCCTGTACCCTCTCCAATCTGGGACTCCTGGAGGGATGTCCGACTGCCCGTTTAGGCCCGATCCCGTTCGACTGCCCGTTTAGGCCCGATCCCAACAGGATTGGGCCTAAACGGGCAGTCGGACATCCCTCTCATAATCCAGGACTGCTGGCTCCCAACTGCTTGCCTGCCTGCCTTCCTGATTGCCCCTAACCGCTTCTGCCTGCCAGCCTGATCACCCCCTAACCACTCCGCTGCCAGCCTGGTTGATGCTTAACTGCTCCCCTGCCAGCCTGTTTGCCCCAGCTTCTCTCCTCTGCTGGCCTGGTCACCCCTAACTGCCCTCTCCTGCAGGGTTGATCACCTCCAACTGCCCTCCCTTGCAGGCCGGGTGCCTCCCAACTGCCCTCCCCTGCTGGCCATCTTGTGGTGGCCATCTTGTGTCCACATGGGGGCAGGATCTTTGACCACATGGAGGCAGCTATATTGTGTGTTGCAGTGATGATCAATCTGCATAGTACTCTTTTATTAGATAGGATAGAGGCCTGGTGCACAGGTGGGGGCCAGCTGGTTTGCCCTGAAGGGTGTCCCGGATCAGGGTGGGGTTCCCTTGGGGCATGAAGTGGCCTGAGCGAGGGGCCTGTGGTGGTTTGCAGGCCGGCCATGCCCCCTGGCGACCCAAGCGGAGGCCCTGGTATCTGGAATTTATTTTCCTTCTACAATTGAAACTTTGTAGCCTGGAGCGGAGCCAAGCCTGCTGCTCCCTCTGGGGTGGCAGCCATTTTCTGTGGCAGTTAATTCACCTTCTACAATTGAAACTTTGTAGCCTTAAGCGGGTGGGCCCGGCCAGGGTGTGCGGAAAGCTTTACTTCCCCTGTTGCCGCCGGCAACCCTGGCCTGCTCTCTCAAGCTCCATTCTGCCGCCATTTGTTTCAATTTGTTTACCTTCTATAACTGAAACTTTGTAGCTTGAGTGGAGGCTTAGGCCTGCAATGGCTATGGAAAGCTTGGCTTGCTCTGTTACCTGGGAAACCTTGCTCTCTGTGGCTATAGCCATCTTGGATTGGGGTTATTTGCATACTCGCCCTGATTGGCTGGTGGGCGTGGCTTGGCTGGTGGGCGTGGCTTGGCTGGTGGGCGTGGCTTATGTAGCGGAGTGATGGTTAATTTGCATATTACCATTTTATTAGAGAGGAAGGTATTGTTACCAGAGAATCAAATTCCTCCCTAGCTTGTGGGAGTGTGGTTCTTATGATATCTTTAGAAAAATAATTTTCTAAGATTCGCAAGGGAGAAAAAATTGGTTTTTATTGGCGTGGAGTTACATTCCTCAGTTTCCAATGTCCCATTTCCTGTGGATTCATCAAAGCCAAAAGCAAGGCCAGTGTCCAGAGCTTTCGTTCCATGTTGCAGCTGGGTCCAGTGCAGCATCAGGTTAATTAAAGTCCATTAGTCCATTGTGTAGAGTCCACAGGATGAATGCAGGGGAGTGGGCCCCCTACAACAGGAGTCGCAAGAGGACCAAGAGACAAGAAAGAGAACTCCCTTTGTTCAGAAGTTTAAATAGTCAGGTGTTGCATCCTTGCAGTGGCCATGTCGGTTCCCAGGTGTGATTGACAGATAATCATCTTCCCACATCACTCAGACCTTATTGGGCATGCATCTAAACTGTCTTTGTCCTTCCCTTCTTCCCCAATCAACCAGCAGGGAGAGTGTTAAATTACTAAAGCTGTATAAATGGCATGCCTATATTATCTAGTCTTCCCTTTACTCCTTTCCTCTTAAATAATAACCAGGTTATTTTAACGGTATCAATACAGCCAATAAAATCATCCTATCCTTTGCATTAGTGTCGAGGAGGAAAAGTAATTTTCCTTACACTCTTCTAGGTTCTTGGCTGAAATATCCCTGTAATAAAAGACAGATTAACAGGAGGAAAGCAAACAAATTTAATAGCATGTATATTTCCTGCATACATGGGAGAGACCTAGAAAAACTGAGTAACTCCCTTAAATGGCCCAAGATAATACCTTAAATACCATCTCCAGCTAAAGACAAAAGATGTTGTGGTGGGGGAAGAGAGGAGGCTAGTTATGGAATGTTACCAGGAAAAGCATAGTAAACAAAAGTAATTATATTTACATTATGTAATATTTATATTGTATTTATATTAATCTTATTTTATGTTATCTTATACTACATTATATTAAATTATATTAAACTAGAGGCCCAGTGCATGAAATTCATGCACTGGAGGGGGGTGTCCCTCAGCCCAGCCTGCACCCTCTCCAATCTGAGACTCCTCAGGGGATGTCCGACTGCCGATTTAGGCCCTCTCACAATCCGGGACTGCTGGCTCCCAACTGCTCACCTACCTGACTGCCTGGTTGCCCCCAACTGCTTCTGCCTGCCAGCCTGATCACCCACTAACCACTCCCCTGCCGGCTCCATTGCCCCCAACTGCCTTCCCCTGCAGGCCTGGTCCCCCCAACTGCCCTCCCTCCCCTATAGGCCCGGTCACCCCCAACTGCCCTCCCCTGCTGGCCTGGTTGCCCCCAACTGCCCTTCCCTGAAGGCCTGGTCACCCCCAACTGCCCTCCCCTGCTGGCCTAGTTGCCCCCAAATGCCCTCTCCTGCTGGCCTGATTGCCCACAACTGCCCTCCCCTGCCGGCCATCTTGTGGTGGCCATCTTGTGACCAAATGGGGCAGCTATCTTTTGATCACATGGGAGTGGCCATCTTGTGTGAGAACGTGACGGTCAATTTGCATATTACTTCTTTATTATATAGGATGTTATATAATAGTTAAGTCTTTGCCTTCTCCATTGATAGTTTTCTAGAGATCTAAAGTTATTCTCTTCCTGGTACAAAAAGGGAGACACCCTTACAAATAGAGATTTCCTTATAAATGTAAATGTCTGTTACAAAAAGGTAACTTTTACTTAGTTTTCATAGTTTTTCCTATGTATGCTGTTTTTTTTTTTTTAAAATAAGCAGTCTAACATATTTTTTATGCCAAAAGGTATGTTGTGGGGTGGCATATTCAGCTGTTTTTTAACAGCTTACAATGCTCTTTTACATGCATAAGCTCATTTGGATCCCTCGGTATCCCCCAGATATAGTAGCCAGGCTGCCACTAGCTATTTATAGTTAAGAACTTAAAAGCTCAGAGAAGTTAAGTGATCTCCTAATGTTTATTCTGCTAATAAGGGACATACAAGATTCAAATCCAGGTCTCCAACACTGTAAAATGCAGTAAAGACCATATAGTTTTATGAGCACCCAGAACAATTTCTGATGCATATTAGTTCTTTATTAAAAACCAGAGGCCTGGTGCATGAATTCATGCATGGGTGGGGTCCCTCAAGGTGGCCTGTGGGTATCTGGCCAAAATCCACAGTCCAACACCACCTGCAGCTCCTACCTGCCACTCCCACTCATCCTGGCCCTACTGCTCCTGCCATGGGCTTGCACCCAATCAGTCCAGATTGGGAGAGGCTTGCATCGCTACAGCAGCGCTCGCCAGCCATGAGCCCTGCATCTGGTGCCCTCCCAGGGGAGTGGCCTGCGGGATCAGGAGGAAACTGGCTCTCTGACATCCCCTGATGGGTCCCGGATTGTAAGAGGGTGCAGGCCAGGCTGAGGGACCCCAGTGGTGCACGATCAGGGCTGGGGAGGGACCATGGGAGGGCTCCAGGGCGTGTCTGGCTTCATCTCACCCAGTCCCCATCAGCCGGACCCCAGCCTCAGGCTAACCTATCGGTCGGAGTGTCTGCCCTCTGTGGTCAGTGCACATCATAGCAAGCAGTTGAGTGGTCTTAGCATATCATTAGCATATTACACTTTGATTGGTTGAACAGTTGACCAGTCACTAGATGACCAGACATTTAGCATATTAGGCTTTTATTACATAGGATAGCTTTTACTCCTTTGTTTTCATGTTAAAAGTGGTTATTACATAAGTAAAGGCAAAAAAAGTCAATATATTATGTATAAATTAAGTGACAAACCAAATTAATGTGGGTGCAAATAGACCAATCAAGAAGTATATAATGAGGACCTACTATTTGCTAAACATTGGAAGGGGATACAAAGACAAATAACTGAATGTCTCTGCCCGAAGAGGATATGGCTTTTGGACTCAGTCAAACCTGTCTTTAAATTCAGGCTGTGTAATTTCCTAGCCTTGAGACATGGCATATATTAATTACCTTCTCGACCCCCAGTTTCTTCCTCTGTAGAATAATAGGATGGGAAAAATCCAGAGTCCTGGAATTGCATTCAGAATGGGGTTTGCATATGATTGGCTTAGTAATAATGGTTGCATTATGCATGGATCTGTTTCTATTCTTTACATTGGTCAGTTTATCTGTATGTGCTCCAATATTGCATTGTTTTAATTATTATAACTTTGCATAAGAATTTACAGCTGGTGGGGAGGATCATCCACCTTCTTTTTTGGGTATGTTTTGGCTTTCCTTGGCCCTTTGCTTTTTCTTATACACTTTAAATCAGTTTTTCAATATTCATATCAGGATTTATTTGGATTTATAGGGCAATCTGAAACATTTGGCATTTTTGTTATTGAATTTTACTATCCACGAACATGGTATTTTCTCAATTTATTCAGATCTTTAATATTTGTAATAAAAATATCAGCTTTATACATTTTGTAGATTTATTAATAAAATCTTTAAAAATTTTTGTTGCTTTTGGAAAAGGTGTTATTTAAAATTGTTTTTTTAACTGTTGCTGCTATATAAAAATGTTATTGATTTTACTATATTGATTTAATCATCTAGTTATCTTGCTAAACTTTCGTATTCTTCCTAATGCATTTTAAAAAGTTTTTTTTTGTGCAGAAAATCACAGCAGTTGTGAATAATGCTGATTTTGCATCTTTCTTTTAAATCCTTATAATACTTAGTTTCATTTTCTTGTGCTAATTAAGATTTTTATTACAATATTGAATACTAGAGGCCTGGTGCACAAGATTCATACACTTGGGGGGGGGCGGCCCTCAGCCTGGCCTGTGCCCTCTCTCAGTGGGAAGCGGGCCTAAGCTGTCAGTTGGACATCCTTAGCACTGCTGTGGAGGCAGGAGAGGCTCCTGCCACTGCTGCTGTGCTTGCCAGCTGTGAGCCCGGCTTCTGGCTGAGAAGTGCTCCCCCTGTGGGAGCGCAGTGACCACCAAGGGGCAGCTCCTGCATTGAGCGTCGGCCCCCTGGTGGTCAGTGCATATCATAGCGGCCAGGCATTCCAACTTTCGGTCGATTTGCATGTTAGCCTTTTATTTTATAGGATAAGCAAGTATAGTGGGCATCCTTTTCTTGATTTTAACAGACTGGTTTTAACATTTCCATAATAGAAATAATTCTTTCTCTGGGTCATTGTGTAGGTTTTTAGAAAATCAGATTAATGAATTTTGATTTTCTAATGTTAGACCATTTTTGTATCCCTAGATTAAATTTTTTTATTGTTTTATTTATAATTTTTGCATTTATGAGTTATATTGGCCTATGATTTTCTTTATTTGTTCTCGTCTAGTCTGCTTTTGGTATCAGTATTATAACAGTCTAATGGAATGGGTTGGGGGAGTTTTCCTTCTTTTTGTGTTTTCGAGGAGAATTTGTTTAAGATTGAAATATTTTTTTTCCTTTGAGATTGTTAATATTTGTTTCTAAATTGTCTAGATTTAGGGTGGGAGAATTTCAAACTATTGCTTCAATTTCTTTAATAGTTATAGGACAATGCAATTTTTTTAAGTCAGTTTAAGTATGTTTTTCTAAGAATTTGTCCATTTTGTATGTTTTAAGTTTATTGGCATAATACTGTTCATAAAATTCCCTTATTTTCTTTAAAATATCTGTACTTTGGTCCGAGTTATCCTTTCTTAGTGCTGTTTATTCATTTTTCTTGAAAAGTTTTGCCTGAGGCTTATCTATTTCATTGGTCTTTTTATAGAACAAACTTTTGATATTACTGATTCTCTTAGTTATAAGTATTTTTATTTCATTAATTTCTGCTTATCATCTTTCTTTCTCTTTATTTTAATTGGTTTTATTTTTCTTTTAATAACTTCTTAATTGGATACCTAAATCACAGTCCAGTCTTTTATAGTATGTGAACATAACCACCACTTTTACTGCATCCAACAGTTTTACTATACAGTATTTTCATTAGTATTCAATTATAAGAATTTAAACTTTCCATTATGATGTCTCTTTAAACTCATGAAGTTATTTACAGTGTGTGTTTAAATGTCCTACTATATGGGCACATTCTGCTATTAAGTTCTTTTTATTTTAAAATTTTATTTATTGTTGACAGTATTACAGATGTCCACCGTTTTCCCCCCATTGTCCCCTTCCTCCCAGCCCCTTCCCCTCCCTAGGCCTTCACCACACTATTATCTGTGTCCATGGGCTATGCATATATACATACACATTGAGTGGCCAGATTATTATGATCTCTGAATGCATAATAATCTGGCCACTCAGTGTGTGTGTGTGTGTGTGTGTGTGTGCGTGTGTGTGTGTATATATATATATATATATATATATATATATATATATATATATATATATTAGAGGCCCAGTGCATGAATTCGTGCATGGGTGGGGTCCGGCCAGTCTGGCCAGGGGGAGGGGACATGGGCGGTTGGCTGGCCTGCCTGCTGGTTGAGGGACAATTTGCATATTAGCCTTTTATTATATAGGATATACACTGAGAGGCCAGATTATTATACGTTCAGAGATCATAATAATTTGGCCACTCAGTGTATAATCTTTGGTTACTTCTCTTCCCCCCAAGCCTTCCCGCTAAAGTCTATCAATCTGTTCTATACATCCATGTCTTGGGACCTATTTTGTTTGTCTGTTTATTTTGTTCATTAGATTCCACAAATAAGTGAGATCATGTGATATTTGTCTTTCTCTGTCTGGCTTATTTTACTCAGATAATAATCTCCAGGTCCATCCATGTTATTGCAAAGGGTAAGAGATTATTCTTTTTATAGCTGCATAGTATTCCATTGTATAAATGTACCACAGGTTTTCTTTTTCTTTTTTTTAATCCATTCATCTACTGATGGGCACTTGGGCTGTTTCCAGATCTTAGCTATTGTAAATTGTGCTGCTATGAACATAGGGGTGCATATATTCTTTGTGATTGGTGTTATTAATTACTAAGTTATAGTGTAGAGAACATGTTTTATATGATGTGGGGTAGATAAAAACTCCCCCCTTTGCTTCTTAGTTCTTACAGCTGGTCAAATATTAAAATGGCATAAGGCAAATTAACAGGAGAAAATAAAATTTAATACATATGCATGAGGGGTTCACATAAGCATGAAGCATTCCAAGGACAGTAAGGCAAAAAGAGGTGTATATGTCATTTTGGGTGACAGAGACGAAGGTAAAGATCTGGAACTTCAAAGGGAATTCAAGGGACATGAAAGAGTTAACATTAAACCAACATTTGCGGGGTCATGTAGAGACAATGGATCACAGAGGGAACTTTGATCATATAGGCCCGGCTACCTGTCTGCCATCCCTAGTTCATATTATATTATGGTTATCTAGAGTGATAGTTCTTCTTGGAACAGATTTTCTATCTTAATTCTTTTAGGCAAATTTTGGAGAAGGTAAAAAATTCTCCCGTTTTTTAAAAATAAAATAATCAGACAACAGTGTGGTAATTGTGAGGAGTGGGATGGGAGGGGGATGGTAGGAGGTGGAAGAAAAAAAAATCCTCATGTCAGAGAAACATTTTTTGGGGTGATAAATTTTGCTTCCCTACAGTTCTGTTTTTACTTCTTCAAGAAGTTTCATAGTCCAGAAGTTGAGTTAGTATATTATTTCATATTATTGAACCAATCTCTGAGTAGATGCTCATTAAACATTTGTTGAATGAAAGAAAAAGTTCTCATGAACCATCATGGAGCATATTAAAGGATGTCTTTCCTCTCATCTGCCGTTTAATGTATGCTTAGTTGTTTGTTGGATTCTAGATGTGTTTTTCTTCCCAGGATGAATTTCCCCTTCTTCTAACAACAGCACTTCTATTACCTTTGGAGAATTATTTCTTTCCCTTCACCTGCAGTATTAGTTGGACTCTCAGTCAAAATATCTTGCTTTACCAAGGGAAGGAAGGGAACATAATGCAAAATAAAACTAGCAGTGTCTCTCGCCTTAGAATTTGTGTCTTAAATAAAGGATGAAAAATGGTTAGAACTGCATAATCATATCGATGTCTCCCTGACTATTCTATTCTATAAGCTCTACTCCCTAGATCACTGGAAATTTCCTGGTTCTTGTCATTTGTAGAATGTGGTTGTTCAGATTTTCTTTGATTTGATGGGAGCAGAGTTTGACAATCCAAAACATGCTTCTTTGGGGATATCTATTATTTTATGCTGGTTAATTTTAAGAGCATTGACATTTGTAAGGGAAATTTCCATTTGTAAAAGTGCTTCCCTCATTGTATCAGAAAGAGGATATTTAAATCTAGAAACCGTTATCAATGGAGAAGGCATGGACTTAAATCTTACCCTGATTTACTGTGCTTTTCCTGGTAACCTCCTACAACTGACTCCTTACCATCACCATCACCATCTTCTTTTGTCTCTAACTGAAGGTGGTATTTAAAGTAAAGGCTTCCATTTTGGTTACCCTGTTTTCCTGTGTCTTTCCCATGTAGACAGGATATTAAATATTATTAAACTTTAATTTTTTTCCCTGATAATCCACCTCATGTCAATTTAGTTATTAGACAAGCTGGAAAAACTTATAAGGGTAGAGAAAAATTTTTTCTCTCTGACATACCTTACTTTATTCTAATTGATTCCTTTTTAGCCTTAAGTTGGCTAGAATTGGCCTCTGTTATATGTACCCAAAATCTTGATATAAACTTAGATTAATACTGCTAGTTGGTAAGATGATAAAAATTATATACCCATATTTTAAACATTTTATTTGATCACCATACATATAATATTCATTTGCCAATCTTTTGATTTAGGGTCAAGACTATTTATTTAAGCACTAGAGGCCCAATGTATGAATTCATGCACCAATGGGGTCCCTTGGCCTGGCCTGTAGAATTGGACCGAAACCAGCTCTCTGACATCCCCTGGGGTCCCAGATTGTGAGAGGACGCAAGCCAGGCCAAGGGACCCCACTGGTGCATGATTGGGGCTGGGGAGGGACGCGGGAGGTTGGCCAGCCTCCAGGGCATATCTGGCCTGTCTAGTTCAGTCCTGATCAGCTGGACCCCAGCAGCAAGCTAACCTACCGGTCAGAATGTCTCCCCCTTGCTGGTCAGTGCATGTCATAGCAATTGGTCGACTGTCTGCCCCCTGGTGCTCAGTGCACGTCATAGAAAATGGTGGAGCAGCCTTAGCATATCATTAGCATACTAGAGGCCCGGTGCACGAAATTCATGCACGGGGGTCCCTCAGCCCAACCTGCACCCTCTACAATCCAGGAGCTCTCAGAGGATATCCTACTGATGGCTTAGGCCCACTCCCATGGTTCTCTGTTCTCTGCAGGGCCTGGAGGTTTCCCTGCAGCCATGGAGATGAAGCCCCCATGCCCTGCTCTCCGCTCTCTGCCTGCCTCTGCCATGCGCCATGTGCCATGCACCATGCGAAGGAAGCCCTAATGCCCTGCAGTGTGCTCTGTCTGCCAGGCCTGGGGGCTTCGAGGACACCAACACACCAAGGAAGCCCCCATGCCCTGTTGTCCTGGCTCTGTCTATGGGGCCTGGGGCTGTTCCCGCCACCACCTTTCTAAGGAAGCCCCCAAGCCCTGCTGGCTGGGCTCTGTCTGCAATGTCTGGGGACTTCCCTGCCACTGCCCCACTAAGGAAGCTGCCATGCCCGGCTTTGCAGGGCCTGGCGGCTTCCCGGCTGCCGAGATCAGGAAGCCACCATGCCCTGCTCTGCTGGCACTGGAGTCTTCCCGATAGCCTCTGCGACCAATGGGAAGACGCCAGGCCCCGCTCCTCTGCCGGCTCCATGTGCGCAGGGCTGGGTGGCTTCCCGATCGCCGCGGAGACCAACGGAAAGACGCCAGGTCCCGCGCCTCCACGGGCTCCGTGTGTGCAGGGCCTGGCGGCTTCCCGCTGCCGCAGCACTAAGGAAGCAACCATGCCCTGCTCTCAGTGCTCTGTTTGCTGGTGGGACAGGCCAGACACTCCAGCAGCGGGGCTGAGGGGACTGGGCGCTGCCATCTTGTGGGTATGGGGGCCGCCATTTTGTCACGGAGTGACACCTAATTTGCATATTACTCTATTATTAGATAGGATTACACTTTGATTGGTTGAACAGATTACCAGACGACTAGACACTTAGCATATTAGGCTTTTATTATATAGGATAGTTTTCATTCTTTTGGGAATACCCACATTCACAATGCATGTCCTATGCTTTCCAATTCAATTTCTTTATTGACATTTGTGAAACATTTTGAGGACAGAATTCTTCCAGATTTTTATAGTTTCTCTGACCATTTATAATTATCTGATTAGATATAATTAAACAGGAATTTTTTTGGGGGGGTTCTTTATTGAATCTCTCTAAACTTTCTACTTAATTTTTATATAAACAAAATACTTATTTTCTCATTAGCATTTCATAAATTTGCCAAACATTTAATTAAATTGTGCAAATATAATAACAAACAACTGGCAAACAGATTTGGTAATAAATACTTGAACTCTTGGTAAGCACAGAAATCAATTGGTGGGGAAAATGCAATAGGCAAATGAGAGAACTTGCCATCTGGGAACATTGAATCTGCTCATGTTATTTATCAGGGAGTAAAAGATTTTAATCAATTCTTGAATAAATGGGTTCCATTCCACTTTTATTGAATTCACATTTTTTAGAACTTTTCAAGAAATGCCTTTTTTTTTTCTTTTTTACTGTACAATGCCTCTTCTTGATTTTTCCAACTCAAAGATAATGGTGGAGATGCTAGCTAACACTATAGTGGTAATCATGTTGCAATACACAAGTGAATTAAATCAATATACTGTACACCTTAAGCTTACACAATATTATATGTTTAAAAGAAGGAGATAATGGATTATTTGGAATGAGATAATATTCTTTTGGAAGCATTAATGTCTACCATACTGAACTAGTGGTTAGAGAAATATAATTGTGGTTCAACAAACAGGTAGACACTTCTAATGTAATTGGCTTTGTTGCTAAATGCAGGGGATACACAGATGATACACAGAAGTGGTTTGGGTCTACATGAAACTCACAATATAGAAAAGGAAGTAGTTACATAAGCGCCCAAGTATAAGGTGACATTAGAAGACCAGACATAGCCTGTTGCCTACAAGTTGACTGTTGAGAGACAGGACGAGGTCACATGAAACTAGCTAGATCACAGGCCAAGACAGCTGGTGACTCAGTGCCAGAGGGTGGCAGCCGATCGTGGTGCTCCACAAGGGAAAGGTCTGGGATGCCTACTGCAGAAGGTCTCAGGGCACTGAGCCTGAAGGGCATTCATTTATTCATTGGTGATTTATCTGTTTTTCTGTGTACTACTTGTGGCAGGCAGCGTTACATTAGGGTTATAAGGGTAAATAAATAAGACAGATAAATTTTCTGTCTTCTGAGAATAGTTGGGAGTGTGTGAATGTGTGGGGCAAACAGTAAATGCATGAACATATAAGTGAGCAGACATATGCTACTAAAAAAGAAAACTAGGACAATGAGTGGGACTAATGTTTGGGGAAGACTGTCTACGGAGATAAAATCTCAGCTGAATGGAGAGAAGGAGTCGGTCATGTGAAGATTTGGGGAAAGGTGTTCAGGAAGAGGAATCAATGATTGTAAATGCCCCCAAACAGGACTAGTCTTAACGTGCTTGGGGGCAGAGGCAGTGGTGACTTTTAGCAGGTGGTGGGTTCCATTTCTACAGGACTGATATAGAGAATTAGCAAGTTTTCCTGACGTGTGTAACTAGAGGGCAACTACGGCCTTTTCCAAGTTCCTTTGGGGACCCCTGATTTCTGGGTGAAGCTGAACTTACAACATTAGCATTCCATTTCTCAAGCCTCTGAGAGGCTGCTTCAGGTAGGCACATTCTTGCTTCTCCCATTCCTCAGGCTGCGCTTTGATCCAGGCCAATTTTCAGAATAATGTAGAGGAAACGGCAAACTCAAATAGGAAACTTCGACTCTAGCATTTTATTTTTCCATTTTATAGCTTTCTCTTCTGTCCAGGCTCTGTTCTGACACGCCAAGGCTTTTTGGCAAATCAGCTGAAAAGTAAACTTAAACACATGAATATGATTACAGGGATGCTAGGATTACTCTATTAGAGAACTTGTTTAGACAAAACCTATTTTCTCACTCCTACAACTGACAAAACTGTAGGAAAATCACTCATGTTTGAAAGCAAAGTATAGTAAAGTGCTATATTGCACCGCTGGCTTTATCAAAGGGAAAATAAACAAACCACAAGCATCAATGTGTTGCTGAAAATGATAGGTCATAGGTTTATTTAAAAAGGAGAAAATAAAAAAAATCAGACTGACAGCTTGATTCCAAAGGTTGAGAATAAATGTGAAATAAAAGCTTTGTAAAGAATACTATGCCATGATTTCAAATCTTGACTTTGTGATTGGGTTAATATATCAACAAACAATAATTCTGGGGGAAAAACAATAACACATTGATTTCTCAAATATAGAAGTGAGATCAACCTACATTTAAATTTTTTCTATTCTTTATTATTATTATTTATTATTGACATTAGAGACCAACCTACATTTTTAATCCATATGTTAATCTCTAACTGGAAAACTTGATCTAGGTGTTAATATTCTTGATAGTTAAAAACAAGGCAAACAAAAAAATTAATCATCAGAAGTTATCTTAGCAAATATGGTATTGCATAAAATGTTGAAGAATATTCTTTAAGAATAGGAAGAAGAAGGAGAAAAAAGATAAGAATATGAACAATAAAATGTCAAATAAATACATATCTATCAACAATTGAATCTAAAAATTAAAATAAATGAACAAGAAATCTAATGGACAAAATAAGCTGGTGAATAAAATAAAATCAGAGGCATGGAAACATGGAACAGACTAACAAATCTCAGAGGGAAGGGGTTGGGGGGCCGAGAAGAGATAAACCAAAGATCTTACCTATGGACACAGACAGTAGGGTGGTGAAGGCCTGGGGCAAGAACCGGGTGGAGGAGGGCAATGGGGAGTAAAAGGGAGACATCTGTAATACTGTCAACAATAAAGATTAAAAAAAAAAAAAGTAAAGATGGAAACATTGAACAGTGGGTAGAGTTGATAATTTGGAAAGATTTAATAAAAATTATATTTAGGGTGACCATGTGTTCCGGAGTACCCAAGGTAGTCCCACTTCTCACCTGTTGTCCCAACATAATTATTAGCAGCAGTTCCCTTTCACTCTCAAAAGAGTTTCCCCGGCTAGAGTGGATTCTGAAAATAACATTTCTCCTTATGATGAAATCTATTTGTCTAGCAACTGTGCTTTTCACTAGAATTTCAGTATCAGCTTCATCCATTCATTTAAATATTTCTAAAAATGCAATATTAGATATTTTCCTAGTCACTAAAATTATAAAAAGAAGAATAAACAATTATATCCCTCAAAGGGCTCAGAGTATATAAAAATCAGTGTAGGCTGGACATAAAAAGGTCTTTTCAAAGTTCAGTTCAATGAGAATTAGTGAACACACCATTTGTTAAACACAGGCTAGGTCCCGAAGGAAAGACAGGTGAGCAAGACAAGGTCTATATCTCTAAGAAGGAGTTGTGTTGGTCGATCTGCTTGTTTCCATCTATTAATCTGGTGATTAAAAGCCTCTAGTGGCTCAGTGGCTTCTCGTTTCACTAGAATAAAATCTGAGCTCCTAACCATGGTCTCAAAGCCCTGATCTGTCCCCTGCCTATCTCTGTGACCTTGTTTCACACACTCTTTCTCTGGTTTACTAAGCTTCAGACACACTGGCCTTCTTTCTCTTCTTGCATGGTTCAATCTTGTCCCTGACTCAGAGTCTTTGCACTTGCCATTTTCTCTACATATAGATCTCTCCCCGCATCATCCTGTGGTTGGTTCCTTTGCATTATTTGTGTCTGGCTCAAATATGACCTCTTCCAAGAGTCCTTTCCTGACTACATTATCTTCTCTCCATCCGCACCATTTTACCTTGGTTTATTTTCATCATGGCCTCTGTCATCCTCTGAAAGTCATTTTAAGTGCATGTTGCTTCATTGGGCTATCTTCTCATGTTAAAAATGTCAGCAGACTCTTGTTTGTCTTGGTCACCTCCAAGTCCTTGCACATAGAGCAATGTCTGATACATAGTAGGTGCTCATAAATAATTTTGAATGAACGAATAAGTAAACTTTGCAACTCTTTCTTTGCTTTATGCTAATTTCTCACAATTCAGCAAACATTCTTAAAAGACTTTTTCCCAGCCTCTTGCCTTCGTTTTTTCACATGATTAATTTTTGCATGTGGAGTCTTTGAGACTCTTATTCTCAGTCTATTCTCTGGACAAATGAGTCATATTATGTAGCCTGCACCAATACACCAATGTTGACTTATGAAACTCACGCAGCTATAGAACGCCATGCTCTAATAAAATACAAACTCGAGGAGATTTTTAGTTATTTCTCCTGCCTCCTCTCACATCTGGGGAATGAATACCATCCATTTCAGTCTGGGGAGGCCAGTGAGAAATCCATGGTCTTAGCTCAGCAGTGGTGGGGCTGTGCTTAGGATTAGAAGATGATAGTCTTAGTCCAATGTAAACAGGATATAAACTTTTGAGTATTTATTCCTGTATTGGTGACAATTTGTCTGTTCTCTTTGGAAGCAAGGAGGTTCATGTAAGTGAGAGATGTCTCATTTGTCTTTAGTTCAAAATCAGTTGGTCAGTGAGGGGATCAAGCTTGCAATGTTGGCTGCATTACCCTCATACTTCAACCAATGAAGTGGCCAGCCAGAACAACTTATTTGAACTATGTATAGACTTTGCTATTTATTCTGTTACCTGGAATAATTTTACATTTCCTATAAAATCAGCAATTCAACCCTCAATGAAATGTTGTGATACTAACTAGGGATAAAAAGAGGTGCAATGATTCAAATGTGGTGCCAAACACAGGTAGTGTCTTGAATGACAGTGATTTGATTTCTCATATGTTCTCTCAGCAATGCTGATAAATAGTCAAAGCAGGATTAATCCATTTCCAAGAGGAGCTTAAAAAGCTGAAAGCCATAGCGCCAGAAAATGACAAAGCAAGAGCTCATCTCAGACCTTCTCAGGTGAGTCCATTATAGTTCCATTACATCATCCCTTCTCCCTCTTTCCACCCTGCATTATATTTGACTTCTATATATCATGTTATTTTAAGCTAATCATTTTTGTGAATGCGACCAATACTGCAAATTTTTCTTTATGTCTCATTTTATTCATCATTTACATAGCGTCCACTTTCATTGGACTAAATGCAACGAGTGCCAGTGTGTCTTCAGAGTATCAGATATTAACATGGGATTGATGTGCAAGAGATTTTATTGGGCAAAATGCCTATGAAGAATAAAGAAGAAAGAAGGAAGAATAAGCAGGGATATCAGTAGACAGGTCTGATACCTGTAAAGGAAAGAAAGAAGAAGAGATTGGATAGCAAAAGCCTCAGACCACAGCACAGTTCTGAAAAGCTTTTTTTTGCCAGGTCAGTGGGGAGTCCCTTAACCCTCTAGAGAAGAGTTTGGCAAATGATGGCCCATGGGACAAATCTGGTCTGTCACCTGGTATCTCTATACATATAAGCCTAAGCAATTGTTACGATGGTTGATTGAACGACCGGTCAACCGGTTGCTATGATGTGCACTGACCACCAGGAGGCAGACACTTAATGCAGGAGCTTCCCCCTGGTGGTCAGTGTGCTCTTAAAGCCAACCTCCTATGGCTGGCCAACCTCCCGCAGTCCCTCCCCCTGGCCTGGAGGATAGGGACTGGGCGAGACAGACCTGATCTGCCCTGGTCACCGCCCAGGCTGAGGGACCCCACCTGTGCACGAATTCATGTACCAGGTTTCTAGTTGTAAATAAAATTTGATTGGAATACAGTCACACCCATTAATTTACATATTGTCTATGGCTACTTTTGTGATGAAATGGCAGAGTTGAGTAGTTGTAAAAGGGAACATATGGCTAAAAAATTTAAAATATTTATTATCTGACTCTTTACAGAAAAGTTTACTGACCATCCTTTAGAGTTAGGCAGGAATGACCCATTCTGGTACCCCCACCATGTGCAGTTTTTGGCTGAGAATAACCCTAGAAAAATGTGATCTTGCTGTAAATGCTGTGGGTAGACTCAAAATGTGGTAGTTGGAGACTTAAAAAATATTATGTTTTTATTGACTTTTAGAGAGAGAGGAAAAGAGAGGGAGAGAGAGATGGAAACATCAACATTGATGGGCTGCTTCCTGCATGACCCCTGCTGGGAATCAAGCCCACATCCCGGGCATGTGCTCAAACAGGGAATTGAACCAGTGACGTCCTGGTGCATGGGTTGATGCCTAACCACTGAGCAACACTGGCTGGGCATGGAGATTTTTAATGAGCTATGTCCCTCATAGCAGGTTCTCTTATAGGAAGATTTGTGTGGGGAACTTCCATGGCTACCACACAAGGAGGTCTTAAATAACTATTGATGAAATACTTTAATTGGGAATGGGATCTCTAAAGGATTGTATTTGAAATGGAATACAGAGACCATGTGGATGCAAATCCTAAAGTATTTACTATCTGACCTTTTTCCAAAAAAAGTTTACCATCCCCTGATCTAGATAAAAGGTATTGTTTATCCCACAAGGAGATTGCTTTTTTTTTAATGAGCAAATTAAAAGTCTATTTAATAAAATAATTTCATACAAGACTGCATAACAAGAATTATTTTCTTAGGATTTGACTTGATCCACTCTGTCTTAGCTGATAAAGCTGAGTTGCTGAGAGAGGCACAGGGTGGGTTGTAAAGAACATTGGATGAACTTTGTCCCCACTGGATATTTTACCTCTGTGACTTCAGTGCATCATGTCACCTGTGGGTTTTAGCAATCCCATTTGTAAAACATGAGGTTTAGGCTAGAGGACTGTCAATTCCTTCTACTTCTAATTGCAACTAGAGTGAGAAGTACTAATCAAAGAGGTGGGCCTGAGCCAGTGGCTGGGCCTTTGGTGGACTAGTTTGGGAAAGAAGATCCAGTGTGGATTGGAGGTGTTCTCTACTCAGTGTGGGAAAGCACTGTGACGAGGAGGGATTTGGAATGTTCCACTAACACAAACGGTTCCCTGTTTGATAAGGTTCTATTTACATGATCATGTGGTCCATCAAATGGAAACATTCAGCAAAGCGGACTATGACAGCACAGCCTCACAGAGCCTGCTGCTGGTTGCTGGAGGGCCCTTGTGCTGGGACATAGAGAGGCTTCTCTTCCTGCTTTCAAGATCTGCTCCATCCCAGTGGAGCAGGAAGTGAGGGGAACATGTGCTTAGCACCTGAGAGTGCCTGTTGTGAAGGTGTGAGCATGTGCATGAATGGAGAAGAGTTAAACACCAAGGCAGCTCTGGAGACACCACTGTCTATATGAAACCCAGACACTGACCATTTTGTATTTGTGTAATAAGAAGTTTACTTGTTTGAATTTCTAATATAACTTTGTAAGAACAGTGTGAGTGTCAAATTCTAGATACTTCTAGGACGGATAGGAGGGGTTCCTTAGAAAGGAGAACAGTTCCTCCAGTAATATCACATGCTGGGTTGCTAGACTTAGAAAATGAAACTATAGGATGCTTAGTTAACTTTGAATTCAGACAATGCTTTAGTAGATGTATGTCCATTGCCATATGTGGCAAACCTAATTGAATGAGACCCATTTCCTGGAGGAGTTAATGACTAGAGATTTTGATGCTACGTAAAAGAGTTGAAAAGCATGGATGGACCCCAGAACAGGGGTAGCTGTGGTCATTCTAATGTCTGTCTTTACTGTTCATGCTCAAGTAAGGTAAATTATACATTTCAAAAAGTGATAAAGTAAGAAATATAGCTTTAACTCTATCCTTGGGATACTCAAAGTTTATTTGAAGAACCTACTAGAATTTTAATTCTAACTGTAACTACAGAGTTGACCCAGAACCGTATCAAACATTGTGATAATTGAGTTTTTCGAGTCACAGTAATAGTAAGATAGAAAGCTATATTATGATTGAGCTAAGAATCTATTTAATCATTTTGTGGGAATATAAACTGTCCTGGAAGTGTAAACATCTTTTTTTGGACTTTTTCTGAATTCCATTGAACCCACAAAATGTGAAACTTTTTAGTTGATTCAAAGAAAAAATGAAAAATGCCACCCCGAGACCTTTCTTTAGCCAGTAAATAGAAATAGATAATACTGTCACTTGGAGAAGATTGGGGTTCTGGAATGCTTTCCTTTACCCGTTAATGAAGGCCACAGTGAAAAAGTGGAAAAACTTTCTATCACAAACAGAGTAACATTACAAACTTTCTTTTTAAATACAGTTTTCTGTTATTGTTCTTTGTAAGTTTGTGCTTATGCCAGCATAACTGTGACAAGCCTCAAAATATCTGCAGCTATAATGATAGGATTCCTCCTGTAATAAAATAAAATTTGATTTACAATGGTAGTAGACAGTTGCTAGACCTGAAGAATCATCATGAACACGTTATCAAAAGTAGATGAAATTCACTGAATTTCATCACTTAAGTGGCACAAAAATATTAACTAAAAGTTAACCTTCACAAGGTTAGAAGCTGCTGGCACAGTTCCTAAACACTATGAAAACTTTAGCCCCCTTTTCAACACTGCTTCTCTTCTTTTTATCCAATGACTCGCCTCAAGGCACAGTCTTCCTTTTCCCATTCACTGTCTCTTTATTGGCATGCGATTAGCCTCATAATTGACCCACATTGTGCTTAAATGGGGACTCTCATTTCTCATCATATGTTGCTTTAAAAAATCACATTCTCAGCTCACCCTACTCTCTTTTCAACTTAGAAAGCGACTAGCTTTTAGAAAGTGTTTAGGACATGTCTCTCTCTTTTGTTGGGTTATTCTGCTCTCTTTCAGCCTCTGTCATGGGCTGTTTGCTATCTGTCACTGCATAACAAACTATTCTAAACTTGGGAAACAACCATTTTTAACTGTGCTCACTGCTTCTATGGGTCAGGAATTCAGACAGGAAATAATCCTATCTAATAAAAGAGTAATATGTAAATTAACCGTCACTCTGTGACAAAGATGGTGGCGCCCATAGTGGCCAGGGCGGGACGCTGGCAGCATTGCCCGGCAACGAGAGCCCAGCGTCCGAGCCCCGGCTGACCGTGTGGAGGGAGGGAAGGGGAGGGGCCTTGGACCGGAAGTGGAAGCCGAGAGCACGGGAGCATCAGGAATGCTGGGAATCATAGTTCTGGTGGTGGCCCCTGAACAGGAAGCAGAAGCCAAGAGTGTGGGGAGCACCAGGAATGCTGGGAGTCATAGTTCTGGTGGCAGACATGTTGCACGATCTCCTAGACACTCGAGCAAAGTGAGCCTGGAGCAAGGTACTGTTGTGGGTGGGGAATGGAGGGAAAGCAAAGGTGAGAGACATAAGTCAGAGTGTCGAGGAAAAATTAAAAGGAAGATATCCTGCAACTTCTAGGAAATCTCCACCAATGGAGCAAAGAAAAAAAAAAAAAAGAGCTCTATTATTCTGTGAGCACCAAACCAGACTGGGCTGGGATCTCACATAATTCGCTCATATGATTGCAAAGACAGACAGAAACTTCACTCTTTCATGTACCCAGACAGATACAATGCACGACATGCACGTTTTCACGGAAGAGGACTTAACAGCACCGTTTGCTATACACCTTTTGGTAAGTCACCTTTTTTGTGGCCATCTGTGTTAGTTAATTGCCATAATCAAGAGTTAAAATTAAAGCTTTTCTATCTTTATGACAAGCAGGTCCTTACAACTTGGAGCAAGGCAACTATCTATAATAATAAAAGTGTAATATGAAGGACAATGAGGCAGGCAGGCAGAGGCAGTTAGGGGCGATCAGGCAGGCGGGCAGAGGTGGTTAGGGGTGATGAGGCAGGTAAGCAGAGTGGTTAGGGGCAATCAAGCAGGCCGGCAGGCAAGCTGTTAGGAGCCAGCGGTCTCAGATTGTTAGAGGGTGCAAGCAGGGCTGAAGGACCGCCTCCTCCCCCACCCCCTGGTACATGAATTTCATGCACTGGGTCTCTAGTTATATATAACAAGAAGAATACTGCATGTAACAAACCCATCTACAGTGGTTTAAACAAAAAGGACTGACTTGTTTTAGAAATTAAAAAAGAGCTGATAGGTGGATCTTAGCATTGATTTGCAGTTTATGAAATTCTTTTGGCCTTTTCTTTATGTTTATTGTCTTATGACCACAAAACGGCTTCTGCCACTCCAGACATCATGCCTGCATTCCAACAATCCAAGTATTGCCATTTTGGTTTATCTCAGGTTTACTTGTATAAAGCACTTTAATTTAGGAAAGTAAGTCATTGATGCTCTGTCTCTGAGTTTTCCATTCAGAAAAGAAAGCAAGGGTCCAATCCCTGCTTTGCATGTTCTGTCCCTCTGGCATTCCTCATGATGGCCATCCAGCTTTGCCACTTTCAGGGTGGAGAATTCCCCACTTTTAAAGAGGTATCTAACAATTTTGATCCACTCTAATTATTAGGTAATTCCTTCTTTTAGTGAATCAGAATTTGCCTCTTTGTAACTTCCATACATTGGTCTTAGTTTTGTCTTCCAAAATAATCTAAACTAGTCTCATTCATTTGGTTCTTTTAATTATTTGAGGACAGTTTAAAACTTTTTCCTTGGTCTTCTCTTCTGCCAACTAAACAGACTTAGTTCCTTCAACTCATGCATTTTTCAAAAAACATGATTTCTGTACCTGTGATTGTGTTGGGCATTCTTTTACAGACATAACTACTAGCTTCCAGGTTTGCCTCTCCCATGTCCCTGCTCCCTGAGGTCAAGGACTCTGCCTCTTGTGTATCACTGTATCACTGGTGTCTAACATGAATCATGATAGAATCACAGGCATATGGTAGGCACTCAGTAAATACATATTGACTTAATATGATTATAAAGTATAATACCTGAAAGTTATTTACAGTGGCTGTTGATGAACAATTTCAGGATTTATTTTAAGCTTTCTTATATTTCCCAAATTGCTTACAATTTTGTAATCTGAAAAATAAAACACACAACTATATTTTTAACAAGACTAGATATATTTCAAATATAATTCATGAATGCAGGCCCTTGTGAAATTATTACTTTTATTGTATATTTGCTGTAATACTTTTGTTGTAGCCTAATGTTGCATTTACCTTTTTTCAATACAACTTATTCAAAACATTTGTTTTGTGTCTATTTTGTGCAAACCACCTTGACATGTCATTCATAGCTTGCTCTGCTGCTATCTTGAATTGCTACCTCTAGGTATTTTCAATATGAGGGAAGGAGATAGTGAGGCAAAGGCAATCATCCTTATTGGTCAAGTTATCCTCATCTTGTGTTATTTTTTGGAGTGAAATTTTAAATTTATGTGAAAATGAAACATGACAGCTTCTGTTTGTCATTCTAGCTTGAGGCACCTTTTTGGAATTCTTGTTTCATAATTAAACATATTAGCTATCTCTAAAGCTTCATGGCTTTCTATATTTAAACTAGAGGCCCAATGCATAAAATTCGTGCAAGAGTAGGCCTTCACAGCCCCAGCTGCCTCGATCCTCCCTTGCAGCCGCTGATGGCTGCCTTGATCCCCAGCTGCAGCCCCGGTTTCATCCCAGAAGGACATCTGGAATGACATCCAGTCTAATTAGCATATTATGCTTTTATTATTATAGATATAGACCATTTTCCTAGATAATATTCCTGTATAGTATTCCTTCACTTACCTGCTAGGATCAAAAGTGTGATACAGCCCAGTTAGTGTTACAAAGTGGTTAGAGTGTTGGCCTGCAGAACAAAGGGCCATTGGGTTCGATTCTTGGTCAAGGGCACATACCTAGGTTGCAGGTTTGATCCTCAGCCCTGGTTGTGGCATGTGTGGGAGGCAACTGATTGATGTGTCTCTCTCAAATAGATGTTTCTCTCTCTCTTTCTCTCTCCCCCTCCCTTTCTCTCTTCCACTCTCTGAAAATCAATGGAAAAAATATCCTTGGTAAGGATTAACAAAAAAAAAAAAAAAGAAAGAAAGAAAAAAAATGTGCTACATAAAATGTGGAAAGAAAATATTAAGTGACCTAAAATATTTCTGCAAAATGATGGTAGATTGAAAGTAATATTATGATGCAAGCCTCTGCATAAACAAAAAAAATATCACTAATAACTCTACTCCTTATATAACCTGATTGAAAGCCATATTAGGAAGTAAAACATAGTGTCTTGTTTAGATTTGAGCTTCAGTTACAATGCTCTCATTAAAAAATTCTTGCTTATGGAGACTTTCACTTCCATGAAGATGAAATAGATGTACTTTTCCTCTTTTTTCCTGTTAAGTACAAGTGAAAGCCCAGGACATCTATATATATAAAAGCCTAAGTGACTGAAGGACCAGTCGCTATGACACACACTGACCACCAGGGGGCAGACACTCAATGCAGGAGCTGCCCCCTGGTGGTCAGTGTGCTCCCTCAGTGGGAGTGCTGCTCAGGTGACCAATTGTTCTGGAGGCCCACTAGCCTGGCAGCAGCCACTCCCTCCCTCAGTAGTCCTGCAGGTCCAATCTCCTGAGAACGGGCCAGGCACTGAGGGACCGGTGCCACTGGCATGATCCTGACAGCGCTGCAGGCCTCCTGGAAGTCGGTCTCGGACACCGCCACTGCTTCCCCTCCCTAGATGCTCTGCAAGGAAGAAACAATATAAAAGTGACCACCAGGTGGATCCCGACAACCTGCACAAATGTCAGCAGGACGGATCTGTATCCTGGGCCAGCCAGCAAGGGTGTCCCTCCACCCACCCACAGGGCCAATTGCATCCTGCCCCCTCCTCCGCCCGCCAACCCCACTGAGACGGGCGCCAGACGCAGGGCTCATGGCTGGCGAATGCTGCTGCTGCAACATGAGCCTCTCCCAATTGGGACTGACTGGGTGCGAGCCCGCAGCAGATGCAGTGGGGCCGGGATGAGTGGGAGTGGCAGGCAGGAGCGGCAGGTTGTGTTGGACTGCTGGTTTCGGCCCAATCCCCACAGGCCACCCTGAGAGACCCCATTCCTGCACGAATTTTTGGACCAGGCCTCTAGTTATATATAACACAAAAATAAGACAGAAAAGTTGAAGAAAGAAGACAGACTGGTTAGAGTCCTTGAGACCCAAGGAAGGACATGCTGGTGAGTTCCCTAGGTTTTGTTTTGGCCTCATGTGCCTGATTTAGATCTGGAGAAGCTGGCAACCTGGAATTGCCAATGGGTACAGACAGAATAAAGGCCCCCAAATAAACCTGTACTCTCTAGCCAAAAGATCAGGAAAGCACTAGCCTAGCAAGACAGGAAACTTTTAGACAATTACTGTTCAACTTCAGCCAATTAGCACAGAAAAACTGGCCTCACCTTCACCCATGCAGGCAAAAGCTGAGTGGAGAGCCTAACAGGTACCAAATGCTTCTGCCAGGTGGTGTTAGAGAAGGCTGATTAAGGAGCTGGAACTTCTACCTTACCTGGAAGTACTGAGGTGCCACTCACTCTCTGTATTGGTGTGATGTCAAAGGAGCCCAGTGGAGCATCAGCAGTATCACCACTACCAACTGGTAACAAGGCCACCTATTCCCTTATCCATGGTGTGAGTAATGTCAGATGGAAAGAAGTAAGGAGACACTCTTACCTCCTCCAGCCAAGGAGATATCAATTTAGCATAGTAGGGAAACAGCTCACATCCCTGACCAGTGGAAACAAAGGCCATGCCTCCTCTTCATGATCAATGAAGGTCTAGTGGTGAATTTGGATTTCTATCCTTACCTGGCAGTAATGAGGCAGCACATTTCCTCATTTCCCTGGTGAAACAGTGCCAGAAAAAGTCAGAAAAATAGAAGGTATAACTAAGATCTAAAGTCTTATAACAATATACACAACAGTTCAGGTTTCAATCCAAATATCACTCCTTATACCAAGAACCAGGAAGATATCAAACTGAATGAATAAAGACAATCAATGCCAACACCAAGATGACAGAGATGTTCCCAAAAAAGAATCTGACAAGGATTTTAAAGCAGCATCACAAAAATGTCTCAGCCAGCAATTATAAACACACTTGACACCAAAAAAAAAAAAAAAAAAGAAAGAAAGAAAAAGAAAAGAAAAGTCTTGGCAAGAAATAGAACATACAGAGAGAACCAAATGAATTTTTTAGAACTGGAAAATATCGTAACTGAAATGATAATCTCAATAATGGGCTCAAAGCAAAATGAAGAAGACAGAGGAAAGAATCAGGGAACTTTAAGATAGAATGATATAATTACTCAATTTGAACTACAAAAAGAAACAATTAAAAACAAACACATTAAGGAGTCTCAAAGACCCATGGAACTAACTATAACAAATTATTTAGCATTCATATCATCAGAGTCCTGGAAAGAGTAAAGAAAGAGGGCAGAATGAAAAAGTACTCAAATAAATAATGACTGAAAACTACCCAAATTTGTCAAAAGACATACACCTATAGATTCAAGAAATTGCTTTTATAGGGAAAAACAATATGAATATCTCACCAGAAACCATGGAAGAAGAAGAAAAAAAAAAGTGGCACAACATCTATCAGAGGCTGAGAAAAAAAACAAAACTGTCAACCCAGAATTCTGTATCCTGTGAAAATGTCTCTCAAGAATAAAGGGGAGGGAAAGCAAAATCTCTGAGATGAAGCAAAGCTAAGAGAATTTGTTGCTATCAGACCTTTCCTATTTCAAAGATGAGCAAATATATTTTTCATTAAATTATAAAATTATTTTTAAGTAAATTATTGAAATTATATAAAAATATAAAATTGTGAAATTATGTTAAAAATAATTTTACCTTTACCTGGTGCTTTTCAATTTTATAGTTTTATAAATGTTTCATAATGTGCATTATATATTAATGTGGTTTATATGTAAGTAATTTAATAATAAATATGTATAGGTGGCATTCTCAAAATATTTAATGGGAGGAATTGTGTAACAAGAATAATTTGGAGGTGACAATGCTAATTTACATTTTTAGGTAGATTTAGAAAGCTATAAATCTAGCCTTTTCATTTGTCTACAAAGATAGAATGTGCCACCTTGTTAAATACTTGGTTGAAATACAGATACACTAAGGCTGGGGTTATCTCCAGTCTTCTGTTCTTGTAATTCTCTTCAAGAAAAGGAAATGAAATTTATTTGGCCCATTTTTTCCTTAGGGAACACAAACTTCCCCATTAGTAACCCATTATAGAAGTTGGCTTTTTGCTGTAGTAGTCAATAGAATTTTTTTTAAATTGGATGATATCTGCTGCCTTTCTTCTCTTGGCACTTTTGTATTTTCACATATTATCTTAATGATGGCTAGCATCAGATCTGCTGCTAATACACAAACCCTTTCACTACTTTCTCATCCTTCTATGGACCTAGAAATTTGACCTTATTCAAGAGAACATAGTGTTTTCCTAATGTCTTCTCATTTCTTCCTTATGGTCAAAATTAGCTCATGTCTTTATTTTTGTTTACCAGACTATGGCCAACGGTTTTCATACTCACCCACTTCTAATCCATTCTCTAGACTACAAAGTCCTTCACTGACTCACTGTCATTTTTAGCATAAATTAAACTTCTTTAGCATGATATACTATTAATGACTGTCATAAATTATTGTTTACTCTGAGCCAGACACTGTTCTAGAACTTCATTCACATTAATTCATTACAGTAAACCTCTGAGGTGAGTTCTATTATTGTCTCTAATTTATGTATAAAGAAGAGGCAAAGAGAGGTTAAAGTACCTGCCCAAAGTCATATTACTGGTAAATAGCCAAACTTGAATTCAAACTTAGAAGATGAGCTCCAGAAAGTGGGTCCTTAACCACTATGCATATTGTCTGTAAAAGCCCTTTTTAATCTGATTTCTGCTTCCCTAATTTTCTGGCTCTAAGACTGTTTGTCAAAAATCAACTTATTGAATAATCAAGACTAAAACTGTCAGAAATGCATTGAGCTGGATCTAGGATAGTTTTCTGCAAAGCAAAGGCAAGGGCAGAGGTGGAAGTAAGACATCTATACTAATAAAAGAGTAATATGCTATTTAGGGCAGATGTCTTCTGGACAAAGCCACAGAGGCTGCAAGGCCTGGGGCTCATGGTAGCCATGGCTCAGGCAGCCAGGGCTCAGACCTTGCAGCTGCCGTGGCCGGCAGTGGCAGCAGCAGCAGGGTGATGGGGGCGGCGCCTTCCCTTGATCAGCCTGGTTGCCACCCCCAGAGGGAGGCCAGAGGGGGCCTAAGCCATCAGTAGGACATCCCCTGAGGGCTCCCGGACTGTGAGAGGGGGCACGCTGGGCTGAGGGACCTCCTCCAGTGCATGAATTTTTGTGTACCAGGCCTCTAGTATATCTATAAAAATAGAGAATACAAAAGTGAAAAACCATTCCATTCACATATGAATATTGAGCTGCTGAAATGTAAAACACTTGCAAAATGATATGCATTCCAGCTGGCAAAGCCTTGATAAAACTAAAACCTTGAATAGTGTCCTAATATTTTGAATTGATCTTTTGACAAGTTGATATTTGGTGAATTGGTTTTCAGTGCCTACTTTTTAGCAAATTAATCTGTAAAGATACAATTTTTGGTGATTTGGTCTGCTTCCTCTTTTCCAATATTATCTATCCCACCAGCCCCATCAACTCTGATACAGGCTCAGTAGCATTGGTGAAACTGTATTGACCCTTTAATGCTGGTGTCAGCTGGTTGTAAAATATTATGACTGTCACTTATACACATTAGTTCATCAACTCTAGGCACATGTTTTTGTGCTGAGAACATCTACCCACTCACCTTCTCCCTTGGTGAAGCCCTTCTGTGCTCAAGCTCAAGCTCCTTATTCAGGTCTCCTACAGCACCTTTCTGTTTTCTATAACATCACTGGAACCATTGCATTGTAAATGTTAAATTTTTGGTTTTCCTCCTTAGATTTTGAACTCCTTAAATGGAGCTCTTTATTTCTTGGTCATCTCTGCACTGTGTGCCTTTCATATAGTAGTCTTCAAGGGATGAATGAGTATTGAAGATCAAGTAATTTCAATCAATTTTCTATCCTTTGAAAATTACATATTCTTTTTTTTAAATATATTTTATTGATTTTTAAAAAAATATATTTTATTGATTTTTTACAGAGAGGAAGAGAGAGAGAGAGAGATAGAGAGTTAGAAACATCGATGAGAGAGAAACATCGATCAGCTGCCTCTTGCACACCCCCTATTGGGGATGTGCCCGCAACCAAGGTACATGCCCTTGACCGGAATCGAACCTGGGACCCTTGAGTCCGCAGGCCGACGCTCTATCCACTGAGCCATACCGGTTTCGGCTATTTTATTGATTTTTTACAGAGAGGAAGGGAGAGGGATAGAAAGCTAGAAACATCGATGAGAGAGAAACATCGACCAGCTGCCTCCTGCACACCCCCTACCAGGGATGTGCCCGCAACCAAGGTACATGCCCTTGACTGGAATCGAACCTGGGACCTTTCAGTCCGAAGGCCGACGCTCTATCCACTGAGCCAAACCAGTTTTGGCGAAAATTACATATTCTTGACAAATAGAACTGAGGTAGGCATTATCTCTAACATTTGTGACAACTATAACATCTTTCTATAAGAAACTGATTATGAATTTATTTTTTCTTTTTATATTGCATACAATATAAAAAAAATTCTTCGCCATGTTAAAAATAAAATAACATAAAAGCTTCGTGGAGGCAAAGATAATTTCCCTAGAGTTTAGCACAGAGCTTAGAACTGTGTTCAGTAAACATTTATTAAATGCATTATAATGGCTAATATTTACAGCAAAGCATACATGCAAAGTACTTTACTTGCATTTTTTCATTGAATATTCATAATGTAAGAGATACCTCCTATTATGTTCTCTATAGGGATTCTACTATTAATTTCATTATATTGATGCAGAAACAGCTTAGAGAGGTTAAGTAGGTTACCAACATCAGATGGCCAATCAGTGGTAGAGCCAGAATTTGAATCCAGAAGCTCAGCATCAGGAGCTGACTTCTTACTCACCATCTCTCAGTACTACCTTGGGTAATTGAATGGTTAAAATGAGTGTTAAATCATTCTTCACTGTGGCCTTAGTTCCATTTACACTCCATGTCTGCTTGTTACTTTAAGTCCTAACTTTTTTACCTTCAGGAATGAATTTGATATGTTGAAAAAAATTCCTAGAAGACCAGTGTGGCTAGAGCAGTGGGAACAAAAAGGAGGTGAGGCAGAGATGGAGTTGGAGAGAAAAGTGGGGGTCAGGGAAAACAGGGCTTTAGAGAAGATTAGATTTTATGTTGGTGAAATTGAAAGACATTGGAGAATTTTTTTATTTAATAGAATTTGAATTTAAACATTCTCTCTGCTGTTGCAAATAATGAAATGTAGGGATGGAACAAAGGCAAGGGAGGTTCTGGCCATAGTTGGGGCAAGAGAAGCAGAAATTTAGTCTGTGTGGCCACAGTGGCTCTGATGAGGTGGATGAAATTGGGATACATTTTGGATGTAAAGGTCCTTAAATATTTGTGAATTAATGATTATATGATAAGTATAAAACACTAACTACAGTTATTGACATGTAGCAAATGCCCAGTAAGTAAATGGTAGTTACTTCATAATTATTATAATTATCATTATCCCTCCACTTATGAGAGAAGAAATTACAGTATTAAGAGTCATGAATGATCGGCTTTCTACTGTGCATTTTCTCCTTTGTCCCTTTAGCCCTTGCTACTAACTCTGCAAGGCTACTCTCCTAAAGTCACATCCAAGCTGTCGAATTCAGTTTTATTTTTCTTATTTTTCATTCCCTGATGCTTTTCTGAGCCTTTGACTTCCTGCGCCTTGAAATGCTTTGACATCTGGGATGATGCAGTCTCCTAATTCTTCTTGCACATCTTTTGAGGCTTTTTCTGTGCAGCAACTTTTTCTCCTCTTGCCCTTTCACTATAGTGGTTACCCAAGAATCTCATCTTTAGGCTCTCATTCTCATATACCAGGGTCAGAGACCAAATCCTCATCTTCAACCTTATTTCAAGGTTAGTTCTTTATTTCAATTGATACCTTTTCTTTTCAAAGTCATGACTTAAAAACTAGAAGAAAAGAGGGAACTTCATCTGGGTCCTTCAGTTTCCCACCATAGATTATCCTATATAATAAAAAGCCTAATATGCTAAGTGTCTGGTCAACTAGTCGGCTGTTCAACCAATCAAAGCATAATATGCTAATGATATGCTAAGGCCGCTCAACTGCTCACTATGACGTGCACTGACCACCAGGGGGCAGGCAGCCAACTGGTCTACCCGTTCCTATGATGTGCACTGACCACCAGGGGGCAGATGCTCTGACCAGTAGGTTAGCTTGCTGCTGGGGTCCAGCCAATCGGGACTGAACAAGATGGGCCAGACACACCCTGGAGGACTCCCGCAGTCCCTCCCTGGCTTGCCAACCTCCGCGTCTCTCCCTGGCCCCAATAATGCACTGGTGGGGTCCCTCGGCCTGGCCTGTGCCCTCTCGCAATCCAGGACCTCTCAGGGGATGTCGGAGAGCCAGTTTTGGCCCCATCCCACAGGCCAGGCTGAGGGACCCCACTGGTGCATGAATTTTTGCATGGGCCTCTAGTATAAAAATAATCCAGGGAGGAACACAAAACAATTTATCAAGGGTATAATTCTTATTGAGGGAATTAGGAAGAGTTTTGAATTTGGCCTGAAATATCCATTCCTAAAATTAATCTTACATGTGCTTTTTTTTGCTAGCCTATATGATATTCATTTTAACATCTTGAATAATTCATGTACCACTGACCAGCACAATAAAATATTTCACTTTAAGCATACATCTACATTTCTTAACTCAGCTCTCAATTCTAATTACTACACTCAATTTCTGTTTTTTGATGGGAAGAGAAATCATACGTAGAACTGAACAACAGATAATGAACTCCATTAAATAGGGCTGACTGAGTAGAGCTTACTGAGAAGATTTAAGTATAAATTGAATTTTATTTCCTGAGTTAGAAGTTTCATAAACTCTTAAATAGGCAAAAGTTTATCCACAGATTTGACAGCTTGTGAGGTGGGGGGTATACTCAACTGTCTTCCATCCTTTTTTTCTGTCATAATTCTCCTCCACGCTCTGGAGCTCTCTGTGACCCAGAAAGAAGACAAAGGCATTTTCCTCCTGTTTGATTCTGGCACACATCTGTTTTCTAAACTATGTTTTCCTTAATTTAGGTTGAGTTTGGGGAAATGAGAAAGAGAAGGGCTGGTGGGGTGGGTTTCTGTATTCTCCTGTATCCTACCTAGCACATGCTCTGCCAGCACCAAGAGAGAAATATTCTGCTATGTTTAAAAAGTCAGAAGATCCTCAGAGCATTTCTGAGATGCTCTTGGGAGATATAAGAGCATCTCACTGAGCTGTGCTGAGGAGAAGCAGGGAGAAGAAAAGCTATTTACATAGTTTACTCCTCAGATATCTGCCTTGGGCATAACTTGCAGGACCCAGGCTGTTGGCCTTACACAGAAGAGGGGGTCAGGCAGCTTTTGGATTTCTCCATCAGTGTACAGGCTCCACAAAGTAGGGGCCTAAAAAGGAGTATCCCCCAAAGCACTTGAAAAACTGTCTTACACATAATGGGCACTTAATCATGGTTGAATAAATAAGCAAATGCGAAGAAATGGCTCTTTTTACGTTAATTTTCAGAAACATCAATGATGTCAATGCTTACTGGTCCTCACTTGATTGATGTTAAAGTCATTAATCTGAAAGTGATGGGGTTAAAAGGAACAAGACTGCTCTTTCTCCTTCCATTTCACTGTCCTTTCTGATCAGATTTTCAAAATGCTCCATTGTGAAAATTCATAGCTTCCAAAATTCTCTATATCAGATCCTTCTGTGAGAACAAGGACCTTTTTAATGTTGCTTGCTTCTTTTATCTCCATTTCCTTTTCCTATCCCTCTACCCACTCTTCAATATGCAACCATGTTCAGGTTTACTGTGATCCTTTTGCTTCTGTATTTTGTAAAATGAGTTATTATTTTGTGGGCATCTATACTAGTAAAAGGGTAATATGTTAATTATACCGGGAGACCTTCCAGGAGACCTTCCAAACGTCCTTCCTTCCGGACAAAGCCATGGTGGCGGGGCCGAGGCAGAGGTGGTTAGGGGTAATCAGGCCAGGAGGGGAGGGCAGTTGAGGGTGATCAGGCCAGCAGGGGGGCAGTTGGGGGTGAGGAGGCTGGTAACGGGGGGCAGTTGGGGGCGATCAGGTCAGCAGGGGGGCAGTTGGGGTGGCAAGCTGGCAAGGGGGGCAGTTGGGGGCAAGAAGGCTGGCAGGCAGAGTGGTTAGTGGTGATCAAGCAGGCAGGCAGGTGAGCGGTTAGGAGCCAGTGGTCCCGGATTGTGAGATGGATGTCTGACTGCCGGTTTTGGCAGTCAGACATCCCCTGAGGGGTCCCAGATTGGAGAAGGTGCAGGCTGGGCTGAGGGATACCCCCGTTCCATGCATGAATTTCATGCACCAGGCCACTGGTTAATGTATAATTTACACTGTATTATGCTACAGATCTTCTCACCATTATTATTAGTTTCAATTTTTTTCTCTGAGCACTAAGATCTACTGTGCAGTTGAATGAACATTCAATCTATGGTCTAGAATTTAATTTATGGTTGCAGAGTCCTCCAGGGGTGCATCTATTACATTTGACCTATTCACTCCTCAGTGTTGGACCCCAGATTGCCTTTGGTTTTCCACTCTAGAAGTGGTATTGTGATGAACATCCTAGTACTTGTTTCCTTATGGATGTGTATAATTTCGCAAAGCATATATAATCAGGAGTGGGATTAATAAGGCATACGTGCAAAGTTGAATATTTAACTAACTGCAGCCACTTCCTCTCCAGAATGGCTTCCAAGTCTACTTTCCCACCAGCAGTGATGAGGGCTCCAACATTCCTGTGTTCTTGCCAGCTTGGCATTATACTGCTCTTACTTTTTGCTGGCCCAATGGATATAAAATTATATCCCATTATTGTTTTATTTTACATTTTTAATACTAATGTGTTTTTAATAATGTTTCTCTTTATATGTTGACTTTTGGGTTTAATTTTCTGTAAATTGACTATTTTCTTTGTCTATTCTCTGTTGGGGTGCCTGTCTTTTCCTTGTTATTACAAGAATCTCTTTTCAGTTCCAAACATTGCAAATACCTTTTCCAAATCTGTCATGTCTCTGTTAACTTTATCCATGACACCTTTTGTTGCACAAAAATCTTTAATTTTTACAAGATTAAATTCAGTTTTTGGTTTTACATTTTATATCTCTGGGCAAAGAGCTTTATTAAAGTAATATTTTTATGACATTAATAAAAGTAGTGAAAAAAATGATTTTTTTAATGTTTTTTTGTCAAACAACAAACACCATTTCTACAGAGTTGAACATGAGTCTCTTCTAATGGCATTGGGCTTCTCCATTACTTGAGTAACTCTAAAGATTTTTATTTCTGTAGACTGGAATGGACAATGACCTTTGCTTGTAGCATGCATGCTAAAGAGTTTTTTTCCACCTAACTGAAGAAGGCCTTTTGAAGAAATAATCTATTCCCAGCAAGCTCTAGCTATTTGGCTCAGTGTTGCTTGGCAAAACTTGAATCTGCCCAAGACTGAGTGATTTAAATACGAATTGTGTCCCCCATACAGCCTGCATTGAGTGGTTTCATTTTTCAAATCAATTCCAATTAAAAATAGATAATGAGAAAGACTGTACTATGGAACTTCCCACAGTGGTTTATATAGATTAAATTTTTATTTTCATTTTTGACCAATTGTTATGGACTGAATGTTTGTATCCAACCTTCCCCAAATTCACATGTTGAAATCTTAATACCCTATACCATGGTATTAGGAGATTGGGCCTTTGGGAGGTGGTTAGGTCCTGAGGAGCCCTCATGAATGGGATTAGTGCCCTTCTAAAAGAGACCTCAGAGAGCTCTCTCTTCCTCTCTGCCATATGAGGATTCAACAAGAAAATGGCTGTCTGCAATCTAGAAGAGTCCTCACCAGAAACTGACCATGCTGGCACCCTGATCTCGAATTCCCAGCTCCCCAGTCCATGGTATTCTGTTATAAGCCTGAATTGACTAGGACACCAATCATTTGAGTTAGCCAGAAAAAATGTACATTGGTCTCCAAAGAAACTATGGAGTGGACAAATTCAAATTTTATTTATAATTGCAATGAGTGGTACATTTAGGTTGTCTCGTAGGTTGAATCATGTTCCCCCAGAACTCATATCCACTCAGAACCTCAGAAAGTGACTACTTATTTGAAAATAGTACCTTAGCAGATGCAATTAGTTAAGGATCTTGAGATGAAATCATCCTGGTTTTAGGGTGAGCCCTGAATCCAATGACTTAATGGAAGGAGAGGACAGGAGGATATTTGTAGGGAAGAAGACCATGTGAAGATGGAGGTAGAAATTGATTTGCTGCCACAAGTCAAGCAATTCTAGGAGCCACCCGAAGCTAGAAAGAAAAAGGAAGGATTCTTCCCTAGAGCCTTCAGCATGGCCCTTCTGAAATCTTGATTTTGGACACCTGTTCTCCAGAGCTGTGAGAGAATAAATACCTATTGTTTTAAGCCACCAAGTTTGTGGTAATTTGTAACATTAGAAACTAAGACAGGTGAAGTGATGACATGGTAACTTCTCAGGTTTCTGATGTCCAGTGGTTACTGGCACCCAGAGAACCAGGACCAGAATAAAGAGGTTCTAAAGACTTCTGAGGACCCACCTGCTAAGAGATCTGTTTTTATAACAGTTATTGCCAACCAGAAAGTTGTGTAAAGAATCTGACATCCAGGTCAGCCCAAATAATGGTCTCAGTGTCCACCATATATATCTGAGACTTTGGTCACAATTTAACTCAAGTGTCACCCCATGTTTCAGCATTCTATCAGGCAGATTATACCCAATATACTTTATTTATATAAACTCTTCTTTTACCCGTATTCTCAGAAATATTTATTTATTTATTTATTTATTTATTTATTTATTTATTTAGTATTTATTTTTAAAATATGTTTTTAATGATTTTAGAGAGAGAGAGGAAAGGGGGGAGAGAAAGAGAGAGAGAGAGAGAGAGAGAGAGAGAGAGAGAGAGAGAGAAACATTGGTCTGTTGCTTCCTGTATGACCCCTACCAGGAATCAAGCCCAAAACCTGGCATGTGCTCTGATCTGGAATTGAACCTGTGACCTCTTGGTGCACAGCAGGATGCTCAACCAACTGAGCCACAACCAGTGGGGCTCAGAGACATTTAAATAGCATTGGGGGTGGAGAGAGGAAGAGTCAGGGGTATAAACCTGACATGATTCTTGAAGGGAGGCTTTATACAATAGAAGCCCTGTGAACACCATCTTATATAATAAAAGGCTAATATGCAAATTGTCCCCTAACTGGGAGTTCGACTGGCAGTTTGAGCGGGAGTTTGACCAGGGGGTGGGGCTGGCTGGCCAACTGCTTATGGCCCCTCCCCCTGGCTGGCTCTGCCCCCGATCGGTCCCCCCACCCCAATTGGCCTCCTCCACCCTTGCACAAATTCATGCACCAGGACTCCAGTTAATTTATATAGTAGTTAATTTTTAAGAGGTTACTATATGCTGGGTATTGTGAGAGATACTGAAGAAGGCTGACTTCTGGCTTGATGTCCTCGGGTTTTCTGTCTAGGTCCATGTGATCTATGTGAATGATTGTCAAACATTTTGAAGTTGCCTCTTGTATATGTGAGATACCTCTTTGTGCAAAGTGATGCCCTGAGCTTTGGTGATGGCCCATTACTACCTTTCTGTGACCTCAACAAATTATGTTCTGACTCTGATCTTTTGCCTACTCTGTGGCATTCTGGGTGTGAGGCTGATCTGTCCCCTTGGCAAACAGTTTTCTGTCTTTCACATCACAAACTTAAGTGCAGGGAACTCACAGAGTTCTAAGAGGTGACTGAATCTTACTGATTTCCTATCCAATGTCAGTCTAGGCACACCACATAGTCTCTGGTATCCTTTCTATGGTACCCAGATTTTCTTACTCTTGGGACTTAACAAGAATGTCTCAGAATTCTAAATTCCATCACATTATTGCATACTTTAGAAGTTTCTTCTTGGCTATCACACTCTAGGGTATTTCTAGTTCTGGCAAAGATACAGACACTAGAAAAATATTGTTTCTGAGAGATGAGTGTGCCAAGAAGTAGAAAACACAACATTCTGGGAGGCAAAGCAGTTATAACTTAATTATATACATAGAAGGAAAGAGGCAAAGTGGAGGTGCTCATGGTCTAGGAGAGGAGATTCATAGTAAGGGAGTAATGAATATGAAGAAAACAGTTCATTACTGGAAGAAGGATCTCATCTGAGAAAGTCTGGATGGCACTGCATGAGGGCTTGGATACCCCAGGACTTGATGAACCCAAGTACAGGGGTCATACAGAAGTAGTTCAAGTATGCAGTCTGGTTCTCCTTCAACAGGCCATTCAGAGTCACATATCATCTGTGGAGAGTGGGACTAGGGCCCAGCGGAGAGCCTACCCACTCTCAGGTGCTTAATTTAAAGAGGCAGTTGGGAGGAGGAATTGATCAGTGTTCTGAAGGGCACATTTCAATGATGACCAGGAAGACTCATCCACAGACCTCATGATGGCATCAGAGGCTCAGGGCTGACCTTTGCCCAGTAATTGTATCTGTAGAAATCTGTTATTTCAGAGTCAATTGACTCTTGGTGCTACCTTTATTTCAACTTAATAGAAAGCCCACTATTGATTGAGATCACCAGCTTGACATAGAGCCCTCCACAATTTGACTTTTCCCCTTTATTTCATGTTTAATTCTGACTATATGCCTCTATATATCTGTCCTTAGTCACCATCATCCACTCACCCTTTCCCAAATATGGCCTTCAGTCAATTGATGCCTAGCCATTCTCTTTACTTAGAATGACTTCTCTTACTTATGCCTGCTAAAGTGTTACACATTCTTTATGTCTCAGCTTAAATCACACCCCCTCAGATTCTCTCAGTAGGATTTAATGCCCCCCATTTCAAACTTGCACAATGCTTCAAATGCTTGTTATATAATGCATCCCATTTTGTCTTGTGCTAAAATTATTTTAGACTAGTGACCTGGTGCACAAAATTCGTGCACATTAAAAGGGGATTAATTAGAGGAAATAATTTAATATTGCTATTTGCCCTTTCTTTATAATAGAAGTGTCAGAGATGAAAGAAAATTAGTAAAATGTATGTGAAAACCTTCTTCCTATCAGAGTCTGGGGCACACCACGGGACCCAGAGTCAAGTCCCCGCCCACCCACATGCACCTCAAAATCATGTGAGACCCAGACCCAGCCGCCCCCCGCCCCCCGCATTGGGCTAGATCCAGACACGGCCAGTCCCACCCTTGTCAAGCCCCATGGGCAGGGGGCATAGCCTCAGGTCCCTTGGCCTGGCACCAGGCCGGGGGCATGGCCTGAGGTCCCCCAGTCCAGACCAGGGCAGGGGGCATGCCTTGAGGTCCTCCACAAGCCCCGCCAGATGGGGGACACGGCCTGAGATCCCCTGTCAAGCCCCGCTGGGTGGGGGCATGGCCTGAGGTCCCCCATCAAGCCCCATCAGGCAGGGGGGCACAGCCTCAGGTTCCCCAGCCCAGCACTTGGAGGGGGTGCAGCCTCAGGTCCCCCATCAAGCCCCACTGGGCGGGAGTGTGGCCTGAGTTCCCCCAACTCAGCACTGGGGGTGTACCTTGAGGTCCCCTGTCAAGCCCTGCTGGGTGGGGGGCATGGCCTGAGGTCCCCTGTCAAGCCCAGCCAGGCAGGGGGGGCGCAGCCTCAGGTCCCCTGGCTCGGTGCCAGGGTGGGGGGCGCGGCCTGAAGTCCCCTGTCAAGCCCCACCTGGTGGGGGGCGCGGCCCGAGGTCCTCTGGCCTCGCGCTGGGGCGAGGGGAGCAGCCTGAGGTTCCCTAGCCCAGCACCAGGACGGGAAGCACACCTTGAGGTCCCCCATCAAGCCCCGCTGGGCGGCGGGTGTGGCTTCAGGTCACCTGGCCTGGCACTGGGGGGGTGCAGCCTGAGGTCCCCCAGCCTAACACCAGGGCAGGGGGCGCGGCCTGAGGTCCCCTGTCAAGCCCTGCCAGGTGGTGGTGTGTGGCCTGAGGTCGTCTGTCAAGCCCTGCCAGGTAGGGAGTGCGGCCTGAGGTCCCTGTCAAGCCCTGCCAGGTGGGGGACTTGGCCTGAGGTCCCCTGTCAAGCCCCACAGGGGCGGGGGAGGGCATAGCCTCAGGTCCCTGCTGATTGCTCATTAAGGCTCCTTATGGGAACTTGGCCTCAGCTGTGGGTGCAGCCATCTTTGTGATGGAGTGATGGTCAATTAGCATATTCCCTCTTTATTAGACAGGATATGTTTCTGTTTTCCTCTCCAGTTTGGAAGTCCCTTTTGTTTTTGTTAAATATAACACCATTATGCCCTAAGACAGCTTTGCATACAGAGGCACTCAATAAAGTTTGTTTAATTGAACTCTCTAAAGTTGAGATAAATTACAAATGTGATTGCATTTCGAACATAGAAGACTGTCTGGTTTTTATTAACACCTGGCACCATTTCCCCTAAGTCTTCAGGTTCTTTTTCTTGGCTCCGCCTCACTTTCTCACCATAGACCTGGGCTTGTCTTTGCTTTACCCCTTCCTTCAGTCTCTGGAGGACCCAAGGCAAACTCTTTATTGGATCCTAGTTGCGCTTGTGGGGACAGGAACCTGGTTCACTTCACCAGCCCAGGAGGTGCTCCCACCCTCTCCCCACAACCACTCCTGGGAATTCTGTTTCCTCTTTCTCGTCTCCGTTAATGCTATTAGGCTTTTCCTTTCAAGATGATTTTTCTCTCTATTTTCTTTTGATCTAGGTATCTTAGAGCACAAGAGCCAGGGTTGTATAATGGTTAAAAATGTGGATTTTGGAGTTCTAATATCTTGGGTTGAATTCCAGCTCTACCTTACTGTGTATTATCTAAGATACTTAACACTGACAAAGTAACTTTGTCAATGGTAAAATGACGGCAATAACATGTTAACTCATAGAGTTCTGCTGAGGATTAAGTGAGATGCGTGTGGACACCTAGCAAACAGCATAGTAGCAGTACTACCATTCTTTGTCTCTTTTTCTACATATTTTATTAAAAGTATTGTACTTTTATTTGTATTGTATCTTTTATTTTATTTTTAGGACCTTTTATTTCTTAAAATTTATATTATGTTTTGTCTTTCAGAAATAAAGATAACTGTGTAAACAAGTGATGCACAGTCTAAACAGAAAGAAAGATGAACAACACTTTTATACAAAGAAAGCCTCTTGATCTGTGATGGTGAATCTATAGCCCTTTCTAGTATCATAAAATAGTTCAGCTAACATCTTTATAATATGTTTAACTTAAAAACACTTTTTATACAGTATTTTCACCATATATGAGGTAGGTAAAGAATGTACTTACTATTAGTCCCATTTTACAGATAAGAAAATAGAGGCAAAAGGTTATACATCAGATTTTCTGACTCCTAAGTCTGGATTTTTAATACTTTTATTATAATTGGTTAGATTTTTCAGGGCCACGAGGAAGAGCCATGTTGGGTTTACTTGTATGAGTGAGTGCAAGGAGGCAGATATGTGATGTAAAAAAGGATGCATGGCTTCAGCAGCAGGCAACACAGCTCCCAGCCTCAAACTATAGATCAAGGAGAGACTTGAAAAACACCAGGGAAGCTCCTCAGCAGTGTGTGTGATGAAAGCTGACTGACCACACCACCTGGCCTCACCTGTGCTCTTTACATGGGGAAGTTCTGCTGACTTTTTGTGGTGTTATTCATTATGTATTACATCTTTTAAACACAATTTACCTTATCTCTTTTCAACGTCCCCAATTGATACTTAATATATATTAGCGAAATAAAAGCAACCTCCATCTTCCTCTGGGTGATCCCAACCCCTCTCCCCCTTATTACTAACTAGAGGCCCAGTGCACGAAATTTTTGCACTGGGGAGGGGTCCTTCAGCCTGGCCTGTACCCTCTCCATTCTGGGATCCCTTGGAGGATGTCTGACTGCCAGTTTAGGTCCCTGCAGAATGGGGCCTAAACTGGCAGTCGGACATCTGCGGGATTGGGCCTAAACTGGCAGTCGGATATCCCTCTCGCAATCCAGGACTGCTGGCTCCTAACTGCTCACCTGCGTGCCTGCCTGATCATCCCTAACCGCCTCTGCCTGCCTGCTTGATCGCCCCTAACTGTTCTCCTCTGCTGGCCTGGTTGCCTCTAACTGCTCTCCCCTGCTGGCCTGATCCCCATAACTGCTCTCCCCTGCCGGCCTGATCCCCCTAACTGCTCTCTCCTGATGACCTGATTGCCCCTAACTGCCTCTGCTCGGCCCCCACCACCGTGGCTTTGTCTGGAAGGACATCCGGAAGAACGTCTGGAAGATGTCTGGTCTAATTAGCATATTACCCTTTTATTAGTATAGATATCTGAGACCTTTCATTTATATTTTCACCTGGAAACTAATGCCCTCACTGTGTTGGGCACTGCACATGCCTACACACTCGATGATTGGGAAGTCCATCCCCGGCATCGTGCTGATTGGGCAGCACAGCTCTGTTTTCCTGTAGATGGAGAATAAAGAGAAGACTCCTGATGCTCCTTCTGTTGGTGCTTAAGTGATGTCCTCTTATTCTCCGGATTTTGGGCACTGCAGAGGGCTACTGAGAGCACCTCAATCAGACCAGGCTCCCAGAAGAACCCCTCTACCCCCAATGCTTTTGTTTTCAGAGAACCCCACACTTACAGCAAATTACAAGAAAAGAGCCATGGCATCAGGCTTGGGTGTGGGCTGGGACAGAGCAAATGACTGCGCTGCCCTGCAGTGTTTGATTTTACACTAACTTTTATGGAGAAAGATGTTTTATTATTGTCTTCTCCAGTATAAAAGGGCAGAGCTATAAATTAGGTATTAAGAACAACCCTATTTTCAAAGCACACCAAAACAAACCAACAAATCATAAGCTTTGTAATGCACTCGGGTTAGTAAACACAGGGCTCCTTATTTAAATCCCCTTGTGTTTAAAAACCTTCACAAATGTTAAATGAGTAACTCTCACCGCAGCTCTTTCAGACAAGCCCGTAGACTCACATTCTCTCACAACTTTTGAATCCAAGGCAATACTGGAGACTCACCAGCCAGCCCTTTGTCCTGTCCCTGAATTATTCATCTCATCTCCAAATAAGCCCTGCAGTGATGCAGGAGGTAATCGATAGAAGGACTTGGCCAATGTTCAATAGAGGAAGGCAAGTCTAATGAACAAAATATGGGGCTGGGAGCCGAGCCAGAACTGAATTCCAATCTTCTCCTAGCCTTGTAAGCAGAAGCCTAAGGAGGTGAGTCCACTCGCAGAGCCTGTGCCTATAATTGCATCCTTCTCCTCAGATCCTACTCTGCTCTGAGCATCCTGCTCACATGGGCTAATGGTTGATGAAATCAAGACAAAAGGACATGTAGCAACAGCACAAGCTACATGTAGGCAGAACCTGTGTTTCCCATCATTATCTCTTGACCCTGTGTGTGTATGTGTGTGTGTGCACACTTGTGTGCATTTCTCTCCCTTGGATTCTCTGTTTATTGATTCTATTTCTGACCTTTAACACTCCAACATTCATTGAATCATGTCTATGTAGTGAGTACCACTCTCTGTGGGGAACTGTGCTGGCAACCAGGAATTCATATAAAGTATAAGAAGAAAAATATATAAGAAGAATCTCACCCCCGATTTTTAATGATCTCTTAGACAGAAAGATTTTATTTATTTATTTATTTATTTATTTATTTATTTATTTATTTATTTATTGTGGACACTTTCAGACATGCCAAAAAAATGGAAAAAAGTGAAATATATAAATGTACTTATTATCCAACTTCAAAAATTAATAATAAGTGGCCAATCTTGTTTCACATATTCCTTTATTCACTGCTTTGCCACCCCTCACTGCACATGCCTACACACTCGATGATTGGGAAGTCCATCCCCGGCATCGTGCTGATTGGGCAGCACAGCTCTGTTTTCCTGTAGATGGAGAATAAAGAGAAGACTCCTGATGCTCCTTCTGTTGGTGCTTAAGTGATGTCCTCTTATTCTCCGGATTTTGGGCACTGCAGAGGGCTACTGAGAGCACCTCAATCAGACCAGGCTCCCAGAAGAACCCCTCTACCCCCAATGCTTTTGTTTTCAGAGAACCCCACACTTACAGCAAATTACAAGAAAAGAGCCATGGCATCAGGCTTGGGTGTGGGCTGGGACAGAGCAAATGACTGCGCTGCCCTGCAGTGTACAGATGAGCCCACCAGGGCTGCCTGCATCGCCAGCTGTCCATGGCTTTTCCCGAACTCCCTCCCAGCCATCTCCCAGGCCTCTTGGACCCAAGTTTCACTAAAAGTCTCGGATCCATCCTGACCTGACTTTGGGCCATTGCCATTGTGAGCTTTATTCTTGCTCTGTCATTAGGAATGTATATCTACTTTTTTACTTAGCTAAATTGTTCAACTTTTATGAGTATTATAAAACCACAGGGCAAAACTTTGACATCTCCATTCAGCTTTATAGCTCTGTGTAGATAGTACTTAATAAATAATAGAGACAATACTGCTCAAATTGATAAAAAATAGATCTTACTACACAGAAAACATTTGGGAACCAGGAAGATTAAGTTACAGTTTATTATATATATTGTAATTCAATAATACTTCAGAAGGTTTAGCCATGGGAAATTGCTAGAACTATGAAAGCAACCACTCACCCCTTTTCCCTTACCAGTTTTGAGGAGTATATACAAAATCTAAGAATAAAATCAGAAGAAGGGGGAAATGGAATGCATATGTTTTCTAAGAGAAAAAACACACACCAAAGGTATAATTTAGAAGAAACAAATGTATGATGTTTCAGAGTAAACAAATTTTGGAAATTGTTTCCAGGTGCTACAAATGAGATTAAAACTACTTTAGATGTTAACCTCAAGAGTTGTTTACCTGATAGCAAGATGTTTAGGTATCCACGCACCACTATGTAAATATGCAGTTGCCCAGTTTGAAGACTTCCAAATACCCTGGAGCATATGTTTTCATTGCTCCGTTTCTTAGCCAGGAGGCAACACTCCTCTGGGAACCACCAAAATCTGATTATATATCCTAGAAACTCGGATCTTCCAACCATGGTTCCTCCTCAAGTTTAGTCAAGATTGCTTGGCCTCTGTCCTTTGCTATCCTATGCTTTTTACTTATGATCCTTGTTACTCTGTTAAAAAGGAAACCCATCTAGATGCTCTGAGGCATCTAGTCATAGCTTCAGTTTCTGGCTTTACTTCCACCTTACTTTCCTCTGTCTCCTCATTGCCGTGGTCAGGGAGGTAACATTTTCAGAGGCCCTCATGTCTAGCGTGGGACTATTAATGGAACAATCCAGTTTTTATCAATAGCTGTTACCTTCTGTGGGCATTTCAAATTTACAGATCACTTTTGCATATTTGTATACGGCCCAAAAATGAATTGGAGCCTTTTAATTCCATTGCTCTTATATATGCAATCTTATATGAATAATTTTCATTGTATATTAGATTTATAGGATTAGACAAGATGTAGTCTATCTTGTTTTCTTACCATGTATAATGGGCATTGGATTTTAGCCTCAGTTTTATGTGGTGTTCCATGGTGGCTATTTATTTTCCCTTTGGAATGATTAACACGAACAGCCATTATATCAAGACAAAATGCTTCTTACATTGCACCATCCTGTACCCCAAGGGTTTTATTTTGTGGGGAACATGAAGCTTCAGCCTTGGACTTCCTCCCATTATGTACGAAAATACTAGCTAACATTTAAATAGTGCTTATTCTTTATCAGATATCAACCTAATCTTCACAATACAGTGAGGAAAATACTGTAAGTTTCCCTCATTATACACATGAGAAAACTGAGTGACAAGAAGGTTGATAAACTGGCCCAGTGTCACATGGCTCATTAAGTGCTGAAGTAAACATTCAAATCAGATCACTCAACATTAACAACTATGCTTTTGACTTCTCACTGCTCTGGATCTAATGTGGGTTATGAAGTCATATGAAGGCCAGAAGTCTGGGAGGCTCAGATATAAAGTGTGGTAAAATTTATACCCTTGCCTTATAGAAAATGAACCAGGATGCTTAATGGAGATGCCAAAGGGGGGAGGGGGAATTTTAAGTTTCTCATAATCTCTATCAATCTATGCCTCTTCCAACCTATACTAGATAAATATGCAACCCAAGAAAAAAAGAATGTGCTTGCTATAAAATGTACCATCAAAAGAATTTCTAGTATTTCATTCCAGCAGACTGCTGCCTGAGGCCCTCCTTTATAGAAATTCCAGAGCCCCTTCTGTTTGGTTTATAATAGTTTCAAAGGTTACAGATGGTCTCACTACTTAAAAAATATATATATTGTAGATCTTTTGAAAGTCAAAATCTGACCATCTCTTGGTGCATTCTTGATTAATTGGTTTTATGAAAATCACATAAAATTCATCGTCTAAAGGGTTAGTATCTTTGATTAATATTGAGCTTAGGCACTTTCCTATTTCTTCATTTGTCAGACAAATTTTTAACTTCAGAGGAAAACTTCTAATAACTTTTTGCATCAGTTTCATTGTGAAAAGTTCAAAGGCAAAGCAGGTAGCAGCAACGTTAGACTACAGTAATGAAAAAATCCACAAAATTAATCGTGCCTTCAACAAACACACTGGCATTCATCCAAGAAAAGGGAAACTTTCCTTAGCAGAGAGTTTGATACCACAACTTATGTTTACCTCGATTAATAACTTCTTTGGAAAAGCCAAAGCAAAAACGATTATTAGCAAAATGCTCTGACTTTTTTTGCCAGTTGCAAGTGGCAGACTGGATTGTCCAGGTATGGATGTTAAACTTTCAGAATGGGCTTTTTGGGGCTTGCAATTATTTGCTTTCAAATATCCAGATTTTTTGATTCATGCATTATTTATGAACTATTATATTTCACACAACACTCGGGAACCTCAGGTAAGCCTCCAACTCACTGATTGATTCCACATCATATCAGATATTACAATGAATATGTCTGCTTCATAGTTCTAAATAAAAAATTAGTTCTTTTTTGTGCAATTTGCACTTGGAGATGTAGAGTGATATTTTCAGTTGTATGGAAAAGAGTGTGCTGGTGTGTATACACACATACACATAACCCACTTCTTGCATGCTTTTATGGTGGTGCCACAGTTTATGAACTGAAAAAAATAAACCAAGCAAGAGACTGGCTTGGTTTACTACAGCAAAGGCCACTTTCCTTTCCTTGTGAAGTATTATTAGCATATCAAAATACAGTAAAGTTATTACTGATGATTCCTGGCAGAAAACAAATGGGCACAATTAAAATTTATCATTTTTCCTTTATCAGTGGATAACATATGGTACATTAGCATTTATAAGCACAGTAGTAGTCATTAGTAAAATGAACCAATAATAAAGTTGATAGTGGAAATGTCCACAGGCCCACCCTACTGAAGTTATTAATCCATGTTGGCCATGGCATTGATATTTACACACCTGATCAGCCACACCTGAAATCTGTTTTTCTTACACTATGAAGAACAAGTTGCCAAAAAAATCCTAGAATATATTAAAACTTAATAATTAAAAGAATTGCATTCACTTGAAAAAAAGTCAATTAATGACAGCAATTCAACTGAAAAACTATGGTCCTGTGAGTATCGTGAAGGATGCACAGATGAAAATATTACAGTCTCTGGCTCCCAGGAAATCCACACTCTAATCACAGCAATCAATTTGAATCATCTTCTATTGACTTGGGGTCTTTACACAGGATCTTGCCTCTGCCCAGAACTGACTCTTTTCATGGTATTGCTAAGGAAGTTTGATTCTCCTATTATACTGTATGCATATAATATTATTTTTATTGAAATTTTATTACCCAAGCATTGGCTTGTTGGGCATTTGCTTGATGATGCACTCTGCTTTCTTATACTCAGGAGCCAGAGTTCTGCCTTCTTATGTTTTACTAGAGGCCTGGTGCATGAAATTTGTGCACTTGGGAGGGCGTGGTTCCTCAGCCTGGATTGCAAGACAATGCAGGCCAGGCCAAGGGACCCCACCAGTGCACGATTAGGGCTGGGAGGGATGTGGGAAGTTGCCAGCCAGCGAGGGACCCCAGGAGGGCTCCAGCGTGTGTCCGGCCCATCTTGCTTAGTTCTGATCGGCTGGACCCCAGCAGCAAGCTCACCTACTGGTTGGAACATCTGCCCCCTGGTGGTCAGTGCACATCATAGCGAGCGGTTGAGTGGCCTTAGCATATCATTAGCATATTATGCTTTGATTGGTTGAATGACTGACTGGACAACCAGACACTTAGCATATTAGGCTTTTATTATATAGGATATACTAGGGGCCTGGTGCACGATATTCGTGCACTGGGGTTGGGGGTCCCTCAGCCCAACCTGCCCCCTCTCACATACTGGGTGCCCTCAGGGGATGTCCTACTGATGGCTTAGGCCCGCTCCCCACGCTCCTTTGTGGGAGGCAACCGGGCTGATCAGGGGAAGGCAGCAGCCCCATCACCCCGCTGCTGCAGCCACCACCAGTCACCACAGCCACCAAGGTGTTTTCATCAACACGGACTTCAGTCCCTTCACCAAGAAAAAATGACAACTTTCTTTAGGCATTTTCAAGATGTGTCTTTCATAGGATATGCATTTTTTTTTAATCCTCACCTGAGGGTATGTTCCCATTGATTTTTAGAGTGTGGATGAAAGAGGGAGAGACAGAGAGAAACATCAATGTGAGAGGGACACTTTGATTGGTTGCCTCCTGTATGAGCCCTGACCATGGGCGCCAGGCTGGGGGGCATACAGGGACCCCTGGGCCGCACGCAGCGGTGGCTGCCAAGGTTCTCCACAAACCCCAGAGGCCAGCAGCCAGCCCCCCATCATGTGCGCCAGGCTGGGGGCGTGGATCCTAACTGTCTCTTGGTGCTGGAGCATTCCCAAGCGGCTGGGGGCACTATGGTGACAGGGGATGTTTCCGCCCCGCCACTCCCCCAGCCCCTTGGCTCCTGCACCTATAGGCTCAAAGTGGCCAGGGGATGTTCTGGGACCCCTGCCACTCAGGACCTAAGCAAGGGGCCTATAGGCTCGGACTGGCCTGGGTCCTGAGGATGTTTGCGGGACCCAGCCCCTTGGCGCCTGCACCCTTAGGCTTCAAGTGGCCAGGGGGCATTCTGGGACCCTGCCGCTCAGGACCTAAGTGCGGGCCTACAGGCTCTGATCAGCCTGGGTCCGGAGGATGTTTATGGGACCCAGGCCGCTCAGGACCTAAGCGCAGGCCTACAGGATCTGAGCGGCTTGGGTCTGGAGGATGTTTCCCAGACCCCAGACCTCTGCAAGTGTTTGGGGGCGGGAACATTCCCGCGTCGCTATGGCGACACGGGAATGTTCCTGCCCTGCCAAGGCTCCCAGTGGCCAGGGGGTGTTCTGGGCCCCTGCCACTCAGGACCTAAGTGCGGGCCTACAGGCTCTGATCGGTCTGGGTCCGGAGGATGTTTATGGGACCCAGGCAGCTCAGGACCTAAGCGCAGGCCTACAGGATCTGGATCTGAGCGGCTTGGGTCTGAAGGATGTTTCCCAGACCCCAGACCTCTGCAAGTGTTTGGGGGAGGGGACATTCCCAAGTCGCTATGGCGACACGGTAATGTTCCCGCCCCGCCAAGGCTCCCATTGGCCAGGGGGCGTTCTGGGGCCCCCGCCACTCAGGACCTAAGTGATCTGCCTGGGTCCGGAGGATGTTTATGGGACCCAGGCCACTCAGAACCTAAGCGCAGGCCTACAGGATCTGAGAGGCTTGGGTCTGGAGGATGTTTCCCAGACCCCAGACTACTGCAAGTGTTTGGGGGCGGGAACATTCCCACGTCGCTATGGCAACGCGGGAATGTTCCCGCCCCGCCAAGGCTCCCATTGGTCAGGGGGCGTTCTGGGGCCCCTGCCGCTCAGGACCTAAGCGCGGGCCTACAGGCTCTGAGCGGCTTAGGTCCCAGACCCCAGACTGCTGCAAGTGTTTGGGGGCGGGAACATTCCCGCGTCGCTGTGGCGACGCGACATTCTCGCCCGCCAAGGCTCCCAGTGGCCAGGGGGTGTTCTGGGCCCCTGCCACTCAGGACCTAAGCGCGGGCCTACAGGCTCTGATCGGTCTGGGTCCGGAGGATGTTTACAGGACCCAGGCTGCTCAGCGCCCGCATATGCAAATTAACCGCTATCTTGTTCGCTCTGATTGGCTGTGGGCGTAGCGAAGGTGCGGTCAATTTGCATGTTTGCCTATTATTAGGTTAGATAGACTGCCTTCTTTGGTGGGGAAAATAACTTCCTGTTTGGGGTCTAAGATAAAAATGAATCACCTATTGGCAGAAATATATATTTCCAACACTTCCATTATGAAGTCATTAAGTTTCTCCTTCATCCCACCCAAGTCCCAGAGATTCAGGTCCATCTTTTTAACCATTTCACCTCCACATCATATAGGCTGTGCAAGGGTCTGGGTCTGCATCATAAATTGCTTATGCTAGAATTCTGTTCAGAATGTTTCTATTAAACTAGGTTGACCGATTCACTTTTGGGGGATGAAGAGGATACTAAACTTCCCCCACTTTTTAAAATTTCAAATTGATTATGCAAAATTCTCAAATCTAAAATTGCAATAAATGCTTGAACTGGTGTTCCTACAAAAGTAGAATTCTTGTAAACAAGATTATCTATCATAACTATATATAAACTTTTATATATGTTTGCTTATAGTGGTATACATCTCCTAAGGGCTCCCAAACATAAGTGAGTTAAGTTTTAAATTGGCAAGTTGACTATGAAAGACTATAGCTAGGAAAGATATGGAAAATATAAATTGATTGGTCGAGCTTATTTTAAAACATGAAATTCTACTAAGAATGGTTTTGATACTGGACACAATGGGTCTGAGGCCGCCTGTCACTACTTGAGCCAAATTAAGCAGAGATAGGGTTGAATCATATATGAGTGTTTATTCCAATAATGCCGGCAGTATGGGGAGAGCAGTCGGACACCCTGGAAATTCTGCTCTGACCCCCGTCACCAGCTGGCTGGTTATATCCAGGTGAGGGAGAAGATAACTATGTGCAGCTGCGAGCTGCAAGAGTAACAGGGAAAGGGGAGGGGAGGGTCTGTGGCCCGGCCTTCAGGAGCTCAAAGTCCGATAACAAGGTGGCTAATCTTCTATGACGTTACAAACAGCTCAGCCTGTTCCTGGGACCGGAGCATGGTCAGCATTCCTGAGAAAAACTCCCAGAGGGGGTCAGGGTCTGGGCACAGCAACCAAATCAAAGTATGTCCTGTCCTTGGTCTGTTCTCAAATTGTATTTCTTTTCTGAGTAATGGACCCATCGAGGCATCTTATCTTTACAGCCTTGTTTCATCCTCCAGTTTCCCAGGGCCTGTGAGAAAACCTTTTATCTATAGTTAGCAAGGTGAATAAATATTAAATAACCGTGGCTTTATTCTTATTACCTGCCCTTTCCCCTCTCAGTTTCAGAAAAGCTTTCCTTTCTTCTTTAATCAATGATATTGAAATATTCTGATTAACCATCCTGGCAAGTTAAAAACTCGGAAATGTAAATGAAAAGAAGTTGTATTAGTGGTGAATTTTCCTTTGTAATCCATAAGTAAAAAGTGCACATTTACTAGGTTAGCTGCCAGACCCGTGTCTGGATTTCTGACCTAGTAGAGATCAAACCATTGATTCATATTTCACAACTTCTTTAGCTTTGATTCATAAATCTTAAAGTTCTCTAATTGCCAGTGGGTAAAGATAGCTTTAGAGAACCATTTCCCTAATGATGGAAAAAACTTTCTGATAAATTAGGTGTCAAACTTGATGAAAGTTCTTTTATTATCATGGAAGGTAAGGCCTCAAAATAAATGTGTTCATGGAGAAGTAAAAGGATCTTCATATACACTCTGAACATTCAGGATTGATTTCTGAGTTAAAGCCATTCTTGAAAGGATAAGAGTACTTGAAAGTAAGCTTTATTTTATTTTAAAATCTCAAAACCAGAAGCTGCTTACACAAAGACACTCCAGACTCCTTGGTGAATAGACACAATGAGAGGGAGCAGGGAATTTTTCTGAGAAAGTAGCCAATTATAAAGTATCATTGTGACTGTTTGCTCCACATTTACTCCATTCTGAAACAGCCACAGTTTGTTACTGCTTTGCCTGCAAAAGAAATAAAAGAGGCAAAATAGATAGTGGAGGGAAATGCAGTGACTTTCCTTGGCTATTTTATGATATTGTAAAAAACGCTTTGATGTCTATAAAGGACTCCATGGCTAGAAACCACCTCCCAAGGGAATAAAAGGCAAGTAAGTGAAGCCACAGCGCATTATCCATCGGAATTCTGTGAGGGCCCCAGGAGTGCCTCTCAATTTGTACGCAGTACGGCTTTCAATATTCCTTGGTTTTGACCTCGTGGTTTTTAATTTGCTGCCACCATAATGTGTCATTCTTGGTTTGACTCTCTCTGGCCTTCTAGCTCTTCCTCTTTTATCACAAACTTTCATTGTAGTATTTACTTCCTGCTTCCTGGCTTCTACATTCATCTTCACTCCTCGCTTTGACTTTGGTGCTGGCATCAGGCCCAGCTTCACTGTTGAGTCCTCACACCCTCCTCCCTGCCCACTTATGGGGGAGTACACAGCACTGTAATGGTGGAGGAAGATGAGAGGCAATGTCCTGAGTGGGGAGGTCAGTTAAAGAAATCTTCCCTAGTAATTTCAAAACACAAAAAGAAGCACATAATATTCCTTTTCATTGGCAGATTCTTACACAAGGATCTCAAAAAATATTTATATTTTCCCCTAAGTAACATTCCATTCTAATAATTATTAATGTAAGGTGCTTTGGCAAAGTAATATCTTAACTCACGTATGTACTAGTTGAAAACTATAATGGGGTACTGAGAAGGAATGGTGGAAAGCTTGGTTATTAAATTATCCATGAGGAAGATATTTACTCCATTTTCAGCTTATTTAAGGCAGAATTCTTGTTTTCTAATTAGTAAATATTTGCTAAGTTCTCATTAGAAAAAAGTTGTCTAGTTATTTTAAATTTGAAATAATTCTAAGAATTATAAGACATAATTTTGTCTTCATGGAGTTATACTTTCTTTGGAGAGACAAGATATAGACTAAATTATAAATTTATTATAAATTATAAAACAGAAATAAAACGTAAGTTTTAAATCAAATATAATGTACACAATTTGGCATCCTATATTCAAAATTTATTTTTTTTCAAAGGCCAAGTGCCAAGTAACACCTCATTTTATCTCCCTTTATTGTTATAAAATCAAGACACTAAGTTTTATTTTAGACTTTTGGGAGTGTAATGATTAAACTGTATATAAAGTGCTTATTCCTGACTTTCAAAATTTGAGTTAGTGAGCTAACTCAACTGCTTTCAAATTTGGAATTTTTATGGTTGTTTTAGATGTGGGAATGACTAACACCTAGCCATAATATAAACAACCACATAGTTGTTTTAATAATATTCATTATGTTATTTTACCTTTATTATGTCATCATAATAGGGAGACATTAAATACCACTTATGACTGTATGGTTTCCAGATAAGACCCAAAAAAGTTAGGTTCAGAAGTTGTGAATAAGAAACAAAAATAAAAAAAGGAGCTATAGAACATGAGGGGTCCTGGTCAGAAAAATGATGTCATTGTAATCTCCAAAGTTAAGAAGTAGAACAAGATTGTCAAGGTTCTGGCAACAAATTAATTTTGTGACCGTAAGGGAGAATGAATGATTGAGACATGTCAGCAGGATACAAGGAGACCTCAAGGGAAAACTGGCATTGATGTCATAGGAGGCATCTGCTGGTCCTGCTCATTTCACTGCACATCATTTTGTGCACCTGTCATGGATAGTAATAATGAAAATGAACTCATTTAGGAAATGACTCTCTTTATCTCTGCATGGACAGATTGCAAAAGTTCATCCAAGGAGCAGTGTTTTAAATAGGTCACTCAAAATTACAACATTGTTAGACCTAAGAATATCTTATCTACCAAACAAGTTTGCCTTTGGATAAAACCAAAATATATTCTAAACCAAGAATTGGGATAGCCAGCTCATTTTTAGAGAATACCTTGCTATATTTTTCCATTTTTTTTAAACAAAAGGAAGTCAAGACCTTTTAAAATAATAGGTTAGGAGATGTTTTGTTTTGTCCTCTTCCCTGCCTTCCCAATCCCTGGAAAATATGAAAGACTTTTTATGCAGTAATACTAATTTCTATTCATTTCACCTATGTCAAATGTATTCACAATTCTGCAGCACAAAATAGCATATAAATTACAAAAGAAATAGTGTGCTTTCTCATTTACATTCTTATCTTCAAATTCTGACTATCAGCACACGTTTGAATGTAGAATTTTAAACTGGACAGGACTGTAAGATCACCTTATCCTGGGCTTCTTATTTTACAGATGAAGAAACAAGCTTGAGAGTGACCTGCCCAAGGTCACAGGCATCGTGAATGGCTTTTGACTGTCAGCTCAATACTTTATATTATACATCCTCTTAGGCTAAATCACAGAAGAGCAAACTTTCACAGAATGTCATGCAAAGCAGAACTATTTTCTCAGTTATTTGTCTTTGGCCACAAACACATTTGTAATTTACATCGGAACCTAATATAAAACAGTGCTAGCAAAAATGTTAACATACCCTAGAATTTTAAGCATTGTCCTTCCTGACAATATACAGGAGCATACCAACTACTTAGAAAGGAAATTCTACATTTAATTATACAACGTTGCCCTCACAATCAGCCATTACAAGGTCATATGAATTGTGGCATTAGGGGTGCAAAAATAGACCCTAGACCTAAGAGGCCTTTGAGAGCCTCTTATCCAAGTTCACATTTTTATATGAATAAAATGCACCTGAGAGAGCTGTGTTGACCTCTCCATCCTCTTGTTTAAACTTTCCCCTTTGAAGAAGGGCTCACATTTATGAGATAGCTGTGCAAGGTCAAGAGTACACATAGCCATGAGACAAAACAAATTTTCTACCCACATGAGAATCAAACCAATTTCTAGTTTTCATAAGCAGTGTCAGACTTTTATTAAGTCTTATCACAATACATAGGTACAAGTTGAAATATAAAGAGATTCAAGAAGGGCTCAAATAATTCTTGGATATCATAGCGAATTTAGGCGATGCTAGACATGCTTTGAGATATTGCAACACTGTTTTGACAAAATATGATGATTAGGAGTACAGGCACTAGCCAAAACTGTGTGAATTAAAATGCTGCTTATGCCAGTTTCTAGTTGTGTGAACTTAACTTCTGTGATGAAAACAGGGATAAAGCTACTCCCAATCTCATGAGTAGCTGTGAGGATTAAGTGAGTTAATGTACACAAAGTGCTAGTGTGTGGACTGACACACCCGCATTCATAAATTATTAGTTATTACCATTATGATGCCATGGAAGGTCATCAAGCACTGGCCCAAGATATCTTCTGAGAAAATAGTGTGATTTAGTAGCAAGGAGTTTGGTTTCTGAAGTGTTCAAGTTGTAGCTCCTCGATTTATTTTATTATCTACATGTTGGGCAAGCCATTCACTTTCCTGAGATCTTATACCTCTGCTGAACATGTTGGTAATACTGTTTTTCCTATTGACCCCGTGTGGGTAGTTGTGGAAATCAAGTGAACCAATGAGCATTAATATTCTTTCTGAAGCGTAAAGGTAATGATAAATGGCCACTATTATTTTTATTTTTTTCTGCTGCCTCCCTGTTAAGAGGTACAACACAGCTGGACAAAAGTTTTAACTCAGCATGTGAATTTAAGGATCCTACATATTCGAAATGTCTTTGTGGACTTGAAACAGCTTAAAAGGGTGGGGGTCGGGGATGGAGGCCTGGTTAATCAGTTAGCAACATTTATTGGATACTTACTCTCTATAGGACACTCTGAATAGAAGAAATTACATATAAACTGTAAGGTCTCTAAATTTAAAGTGAACGTTTTATTTCAAAGTGGTATTCAAGTATGTTCCAGGATGAAGGATACCAGCTCTGACTGCAGTTCCCCTCCCCCCCCCCCCGCCACCCCCCCGCCCTTGAATGTGGGTTGGCCTCAGTGACTGTCTGGATCAATAGATGACAGCAAAGGTGACTGGGACTTCTGAAGCTCACTCATAAGAAATCTTTTAGCATCTGTTTGGGTTTCTTAAAACACTCACTCTTGGGACACTCTCTCTTGGAACCCAGATGCAGAGGCCACATGTAGGAGCTAGCATTGACAGCTCCAGCTGAGCTCCAACCCAATAGCCAGCAGCAGCTGCTAGGCATGTGAGTGAGCATCGTGGACAGCCCAGTCAAACCTTCGGATGACACCAGTCCCAGCTGTTGACTGTATTGCATGAGAGATTCCAGCTGAGCCAGACAACATACAGTAGCTGGGAGATGATAATAAACTAGAGGCCCAGTGCACGAAATTCATGCACTTGGGGTGGGGTTGGGGGAGTCCCTCAGCCTGGATTGCGAGAGGGTGCAGGCCAGGCCAAGGGACACCACTGGTGCACAATCAGGGCCAGGGAAGAATGCCGGAGGTTGGCCAGCCGGGGAGGGACCACAGGAGGGCTGCAGGGCATGTCCAGCCTGTCTCTCTCAGTCCTGATCAGCCGGACCCCAGTAGCAAGCCAACCTACCGGTGGGAGCGTCTGTCCCCTGGTGGTCAGTGCACATCATAGTGAGCGGTTGAGCGGCCTTAGCATATCATTAGCATATTACACTTTGATTGGTTGAATGGCCTACTGGACACTTAGCATATTAGGCTTTTATTATATAGGATTATTGTTTTAAGCCACTAGGGTAGTTCAGGGTAGTTTTCCTTTGCAGTAATAGATATGTGAAAACTATTTTTTTCTGAGGTAATTTTAAAATTGTGAATATTGGCAAGAAGTGGTTAATAAAAGTTTTCAAGTTTGATTTACCTGGTAACAAAAAAACCCCAAAACCAACACATTTGGTAAGACAAATGTTTTATTATTGTTTAAAATAATAATAAAAAATGCTGTCATGTGTTGAGAACCTATTGAACGTCACTTAATGAATACTTCTTATGCTTTTCTAGAGCTAAGGCTTAAGATCAGAATTATTTGGTTGAATATTGATCTGTGAACCAGGAGGTCACGGTTTGATTCCTGGTCAGGGCACATGCCCAGGTTGAGGGCTCGATCTCCAGTGGGGGGTATACAGGAGGCAGTCAATCAATGAAACTCTCTCATCATTGATGTTTCTATCTCTCTCTCCCTCTCCCTTCCTCTCTGAAATCAATAAAAATATATTAAAAAATAAAAATCTCAATTTTTCTCATTACACTACTCAGTCCATTATAAATATCATTGCCTTCAGACTGAAAGGATTAGTCATGAGGAACGTTATACTTCTCAGGTAGGAAGTTCTAAACCCTATAAGAAAGCAGCGTGGTTCATAGTAGAGTTTTTGGCAGTTGGCACAGACCATGACACAAAGTAGGTGCTTCATAGATGGCTTTAGCTTTGATACCTATGACCTGACTGGTTTTTCTCTAAATGTACCATGTAGCTCTTTACCATTTTACTGCCAGAGAGTATCCTAGCCAGCTGGAGGCTTTTTCTTCCTCATAGCTTGGTCATTAAAATATAAATATCATACTCACAATTCAAATTCAACTTAAAACTAATTAAAATTCCCTCTTTTCTCCTTTAAATATTTGCAAGATCATATAGAAATGGCAAGATCATATAAGATTGGCAAGAGCCCCATTTCCTCTTGGACCTCTCCTGATGCCATATTGCTCTTTGTTCACCCACTTGGACCACGACGGTCTCCCTGCTATTTATCTCAATCATTGGGCATGCTCCTGCCTCAAAGCCTCTGTGTGAGGTACTCTCTGTTTTCTTTATGTCTCTGATCAAATGTTATGTCGTCATTGAAGACTTTCCTGACCATCTTTTTAAAACAGCACAACTCCCTTCCTTTCCCCACCTCCTACTACCTAGCTTCCTTACTATGTTTTATTCTCATAATATATTATCATCATCTGTTAAAGTATATGTTTGCTTTTTAATCCCTTTGGGTAGGAACTTGGGTAGGGACTTGGTTTTGTTCCATTGTATTTTCGGCACCATGAACAGTGCCCCCTAGGGCAGCAGCTGCAAAAGTGTCTTCCTATGCAGTTTTGTGCTCTGTGTTCTCCTTCATCTGTTGTGTCTGTATCCATCCATCTGAAAACTCCATTTGTAAACTCAGGAGACTATGTCTGATACACAGAGAAGGCTGTTTAACATATTAACTTGGCTTTGCTTGCCTCTAAATTTTTTTTTTTATTCCATGTGAGTTTAATTCTGCGGGTTTCATTTTGTGCTTTTGGTGGAAGAATTATAGTAGATGTCATTTATCATTCCATCTCTTAGCACAGTGTTCAGCATGTAGAGATAACCTAATATGATTCATAATATTTAAATCTATAAGGGGCTGACAAAATTTCCCCAAGAAACTAGAGCCAAACCTCAAATATAATATGATAAATCCCAGCACTTACAACCAGAAAGCAGAGGCAAATTTACTTAGAAAATTTGCTTCTGGTTATGGGTACTGAGGATTCTAATAAGATATGTGACTGCAGAGAAGTAAAGGAAGCATGTGATCATTCAGTTCCTCTGAAAACTACATTATGTCATTAAGGGGGGGGGGGGGGAACAAAACTCCCACACAAAAAGTAAGCTGGAATTAAATTGAACCTTCTAAATTATTAAAGGGATTTGACTCAGAGAATTAGATCTGGTTAAGCTTTCAGAATATGTAAACAAACAAAGCCAGATAAGAAAGTATAAATGATCTAGTCAATTAAGTTTCAGATAGTCTCCCCAAATGAACAGAGCTGGTCCTCCCTCAGAGAGCTTATCAGAGTGGCAGGGAAGGGTTGTAGATTTTACCCATGCCTAGCACATAGTCACTTATAAAGACACACACTTAACTGGACTGGTAATTTCATTCTAGCTATCAGATAACAAGGAAAACCTAAAAAAAAGAAAATCAAGTGTAAGGCAAGATTTGGATCAGGAACTTGAGACTTCAATGTGGGAGAGTCTTATCCTTTAAATCATAATAGAAAGAAAAATTAACACCAGGTTACAGAGATATAGAGAATGAATGCTTGTGTCAATACCATTGCATTGAACTTTATTATCTTGTTTTGCAGCAAGTGCACTAAGAATGCCACAGCTCAAAAATTTTGTGATAATAAAAAAGCTTAATTAGCTGTGAAACCTCCTGTGTGTCAGGCAATGTAATGGATGTGGAGATACTGAGATAAATAGGAGTCCTTGCATTAAAGGAGCTCATAGTTTATGTGGGAGGGAAATATAAACAGATAAATTATAATACAATTAGAGGCCTGGTACACAAAATTCATACACAGGGGTTGGGAGGTTCCTCAGCTCACCCTGCACCCTCTCTCAATCCAGGACTGCTGGCTCCTAACTGCTTTCCTGCCTGCCTGATTACCTCTAATCAATCTCCCTGCCTGCCTGATTGCTCCTAACCACTCACCTGCCTGATCGCCCCTAATCATTCGTCTGCCTGCCTGATCACCCCTAACCACTTGCCTGCCTGCCTGATTGCCCCTAACTGACTCTGCCTGCCTGGCTGATAGCCCTTAACCGCTCCCTGGGGGAGCAGGGCCAGCCTGGGCGAGGGGCCATGGTGCTCTGGTCTCTGGGCTTTTATTATATAGGATAAGCCCTTGAAGACTTTCTGAATAAAAATCAAGCTTCTTCTTTTTTGTTTTTAATATTTATATTTCTTCTTTATATTTTATTTTAAAATTCAAGCTTTTTGAGAACATGAGGCATTTAACATTATTGCATATTACTTACAGAGAACTAAGCATGGTAAACATAGCAAATACTTAATACTTATGGGCTTCTATACAAACACTTTCCAACCAGGAATGGTTTAATAGGCAGTCTCCAAAAACTTGAACTGGAAAACCTAAAAGTAGAGTGCTCAGATTTCAGGCATCGGGTGCTATTAGCAAGATTTCTATCCCAATTAAACTCTAATTCTGAGCTCTCAACAGTCTGGACTATCTCCAAAGTTTCTTATTCATCACTATCCCATTTTCCTCCACTTCAAACAAAGGTAACAAATGAAACCTTTAATTCTGATCTTCCTCACCACAAGGGAACAGCAAATCTCAATCAAATAATTTCCTGCCAAAAGTCACATCCAAATACTGCGAGACTGAGGACTATATGGCTGACTATGTACATGTGCAATACAGGCTCACATTTTAGCAATAGGTGCCCAGGCGTCCTCCACAATCCCATAATCCTCTGGTTGCATACTTTTGGTTTTTCTAGCTCCTCCTTAAATGGTGTTTCCTTTAGTCAGGTTGCAAGTCCAGGGCCTATAGTTGGAGAGGATTTTTCTGTTCTTTGAGGTTGATAGCTGTTTACTATTTGGAATCAGTGAAGTTTCGGGAGTATTGTCACTGCCATGAACATGTCGGTCCCAAGCACACTCATGAAACAACCACCCATTCAGTCCATGGCTGGCACCACCCCGGTTCGCAATGAGAAAGGTACTGTGCTGAGCCTTTTTCCAATCAGATCTTCCTCTTCCTTCCCCAGAACACTCCACACCTACTCCGGACCGACTACGCCAACCCCACAGACCCTTAGTACTGTCCCCCCTATTTCTTCAACTTTCCCCCATCAAACTCGCACCCTATTGCGTTGCCTAGGGGTGCCCCTAACTGTTCCCTGGGGGGCCTGGGCAAGGGGCTGTGGTGTTCTGGTCTCTGGTCGTTCTGGTCATTCCGCCATTTTGGTCGCTGGGCTTTTATTATATAGGATAGGATGCTGTAAGTGCTGTGACTTAAATAAGGGGAAAACATGAGGTCCTGCAAGGTTTGGAAGTGCCTTCTGAATTTTAAAGAAACACGGTATTACTTTTTAGAAGAGTTTAAATCAAGTGTGTTTTGTTATTTGAAATATGTGATAATTCCCCTTTAACCGTGTCCTAATCAGGTAAGTAAAAGTATGCAGTATTTGAATAGAATAGAGAGAGAGAGAGAGAATTTCATTTCAGCATAGAGTTGTGTCCAAGAATTGGCTGGTGATAGAATCATGCATTGGAAAGACTGAGACAGTCATGTAGGCTGAGCTCCCATCTGACCCAGGAATGTCCCCTTCAATGCACTCACTTGTGTCTTTCTGGCTTCTGAACAAGTCCAAGGGAATACACTCCCTCGGTGTTAGTCCTATAGGAGGGAGACTTCGTTATACTGAATGACTCGGAGTCCACTGCTGGGTCCTTTCCCTTTGTGCTGCTAATTTTATCCTCTGGAAAAATGAGTTTAAGCCCAATATATCATCCATAGGGTAACCTTAAAATATAAGAATGAGTAGAGACTCAAGCTTTCTCTAAAAATGGCAAGACATCCCTGTTTTCATCAAACATTTCTTTTGGAGCATTGTTTCCAGATTCCTCACTCCAGGTGCAATTCTTTGAATTTTCTCTGTTCTATTAAACCCCTGAAGCTTGGTAGCTGGGGCTCACTCTGCAGGGAGCATCCTTAGTAGTCTTCTTTGCTGGTTGGCTTTTCTTTTCCTAGAAGTCATCCCTCATTGCTTCTACCATGTGTCCCAGCTAGGATAGGATTGGGTACCCCTACTTTGTATTCTTCTCCCTCCTTGTGTAAACCTCTTTAATACTTTAGCTATAAACTCCAATGTGCCACTTTAGTAGATTAGATTGACCACATTCAAAACTCTTTTTTTTTTTCTAAGCTTAAATCACTTCAAACTAAAGCAGGCCAAGAGGTCCATTCAATTCCTTATCACCTATTGAATGTTAACATTAGGGGCAAGGGTGGGTGCCTGTCCAACACCCACCCACCAATGTCAGGGAATGTTGGTCTCCAAAGTCCAGTGCTGAGCTGGACTAAGATGCGGCCTGGCCAATGTCTCCAGCCTGGCAGTCACATGGGAAAAGGACAAAGTGTCCAAAGAGAGAAACAGTGACTGGACCTGCTTCTGGTAAATTTATCAATTTAACCTCTGTGTTTGCTTGGGTGGCAGAGGAAGATAAGCCATGGATAGGACTCTCCCAAAGTTTGAAAGCTGTATTCCTAGAAAATGTGGCCTCCAATGTCCTAGAATCTGACCAGGCAGAGCAAGAGTTTTCTCTCTAGGGGAAAGGGCTGAATTCCTTTTTTGAGAGGACAGTGTAGATGACAGTACGTGTTACAATCACCTGCTTACTTGTCTTCCTCCCTCACAGAACTTGAGTTTCTTGAGATATTTTAATATTGAGCATTTTGATGAACACTTTATATATTTAAAGAGCTAGTGGAGTTGTAGTATTTAGTAGAAACTCATGGTATTTGCTAAGTGAGTTACTCTTTTATCATCTTCTAGTCTGTTAAAGTAACTCTTAAGATGCACCTGAAATTAAATAAAACACCTCATGTGTAATGTACTCTACAGTGGGACTCACTCCACTGTGGCTCTGGATCTGTTACTCTGCAACCTTGTAAGGGTTTGTTACCTCTGTTTGTGATCAGAAGCTAGTCCAGCACTGACCAGCAATTTATAAATGATTGCTGTCTTGCTTTGCAGGACAGCCCTGTGCCAATAGACTCCATAATCATCCTCTCCATCAGACTTTCTTCTATTTTATAAACACATTAAATGTAAATTCAATAAATCAGAATTATTTAAAAATTATACAGTTATATAATATAATAAATTAATGTTATTTCATACATTTAATACTAAACAGCTATTGTTTGTCCATCAATTATAGTTCATTTATTTCATCAATAATTATTGAATGACTATAATGTATTTGGCACACAAGATAAGAAGAAAAACTACCTAGCATAGAATTTGACACATAGTAAGCTAGCTAGATACATGCAAAGCGAGATAAATTCAGAGACTGGATTTATGAGATATGCCTCTGACCCCAATACTCATTACATTATATCACAACTGCCTTTTGTTTTGAGATGAGTAATAGGTAGTAGGCTAGTGTCAGATGGTAGTGGGCCTTGAGTGCTAGCTAAGGGGGCTTGGGTTTTATTCCATATTCAGTGATTCATTCATGTTCGACTTTCTGCTTATTGGCTAAAACAGCATTTCCAACTCTTGCTTGAACTTAAGATTCACTGAAGACTTTTTTTAAAATTCTTTATTGTTTAAGTATTATATATGTACCCTTTTTCCCCCACTGACCTCTTCCTGGTCGTTCCCACCCCTCCCCAGCACATGCCCTCACCCCCTTACTGTCTGTGTCCATGGGTTATGCTTATATGCATGCATACAAGTCCTTTGGTTGATCTCTCACTCTCTCCCTCCCCTGCCTTCCCTCTGAGTTTGGATGGTCTGTTCGATACTTCTATGTCTCTGAATCTATTTTAGTTAATCAATTTATGTTGTTCATTATATTCCACAAATGAGTGAGATCACACTGAAGACTTGATAAAAATATCCAATCATCAGAGTCTCCCTTGTAGGTTCTGATTCTGTGGGTCTCAGGTTTGGCCTTCAATTCTGCATTCTTAATGAGTCCTCCCCACCACCCCCTCAATAAGCATCTCATCAGGCAATAAAATTTTGGAAAATACTGGGTCAAAAGATTTGTTTGCTTATTATAATCTTGTTTCTGTTTTTCTTGACTTGATTTACATATAATCAGATGTCACTAAAGAACGCACATAGTTGAATAAAAAGACTTTCTATGAAGGTCCACAGAAGCAGCTTGGTTGCCAGTGGGCTCTGGATTCCTTGTGCAACCTGCAGCAGATACAGCTGTCTGTGTTGCAGGTCACTTGATGTGCAGAATGACTGGTCATGCAACTCACAGCCAATCTCAGGGGATGGCTGCACACTCCCCATGAAGTGCCAATTTTGGAACACATGGGGTGAGGTATTAATGATGATGACACATCTGAAGCTCATTCTAAAAAGGGAACTTCTAAAACAGCTCTTCATGGTGAGGCTACAGAGAGACCATAGTCTTTGCAGTTGGAAGAGACACAGAATAAGCGGACATTCCTCTTTGAAGAGCCTGACTATTCTAATACATTTGTTTAAAATAACATTGTGTTTAATGTGTAAGAAATCTCTTGGGGGAAAAGGTCATAAACCTAAATGAGGGGGCCAGAAATAGAGCATGTCTAAAGCTCTTTGTGATTTGTTCAGATGAGCACAGGAGGAGTAGAGAGAATTGCTTTTGCCTTTTGGCCAGTGTTAAAGACAAAAATATCATGACACTTGTTAAAGATAGTAAGGTATTTCGCTTAGCATAATGCTCTCCAGGCAGAGAAAGATAAATATCACATGATCTCACTCATTTGTGGAATATAATGAACAACATAATCTGATGAACAAAAACAGATCCAGAGACAGAGAAGCATCGATCAGACCATCAAACCTCAGAGGGAAGGTAGGGGAGGGTGGGGGTAAAGGGGAGAGATCAACTAAAGGACTTGTATGCATGCATATAAGCCTAACCAATGTACACAGACAACAGGGGGGTGAGGGCATGAGTGGGGTTGGGGTCTGGGGTGGGGGGAATGGGGGGATAAGGACACATATGTAATACCTTAATCAATAAGGAAAGAAAAAAAGAAAATATACATTCAACAAAGTACAAGAGATCTTCTGTAATAAAAAAACAAGTGAATTAAAACATGAAAACATAAGATAGTAAGGTAGTTTTATTTCAAGACTATCTCAATAGGTATAGGGCCTATTACAATGGGATTTTGTAGTGGAGTAGAGAGAGTGGGCTCAACTCCAAATACAGCATGGGCAACTGGGAATTTTTAACCAAGAAACAGAGTAGGGGTCAATAGATGGAAAATTACTAAGAGGAAACATCGCAGGTGGTGTGGAGGGGAGGTTCTGGTTAAAATGACCTAACAGTATTCTTGCTAAAGAGACACCAAGGTGATCAGACATCAGATGGGAGAGGATGAGGAATCCAATCAGATATGAGGGTGATCAGATATTGAGGGTGAGGGGTTCTTGCTAAACTCTTAGCAGGGTGTTGTTTTTTTTGCTAAAACTGGATTTTACAAGGAAGTACACAGATGGGTTCAGGAGCTTGACTAGAGTTTGTTAAGCAAATTATCTTTGTCACTAGCATATTGGAAAGAGGAAACAGCTGTTTTCATCTTACCCATCAATCCCTCCCTGAATTCTTGAATGCTATGGATCAAGTTGCTACTGGCACTGGAAACCAATCCCATGAAAGTGAATGTGATCCATGTATGATGAGCAGGAATGAACAATGTTTTCTCTGTTGGCCTCAAGCCAATTGCTGCAACCCCCGAATGATCATTGCCACAGCATTGTCAGAAGATGTTAAAAATGAAGAGAGAGTATCTTCCTGAGTTTAGAAGCCATAAGACTTTCAAAATCATGTCAGATATGTGTGGCTTCTACAGAGAAAAGAGAAAAAGTGTTTTTTTCTTCTCAAGGAAATACAATGATTTCCTACTTAGAATTTGGGCCATGCATTCAGAAAGCAGATTTAAAGAAAAAGAAAAATTGATGAAGTAAAACAGAAGCAATATTAGCAACAGTAATAGTATTTTTTGCAGTTAATGATTATAATCCATTAAGTAAACTCAGAGTCTAAGTCCCCAGAGCCAGTGAAGCGGTGGCCAGACTGATTTAAGAAGAGGGCACTGTGGTCAGGATGGAAGAGGGTGACATGTAAGTAGATGGGAAGAACCAAAAGAAGAATCATGTCCCTGGTTCCCATGTCCTTGGCCTAGATCACAAATCCCTGGTGAGGACATGCTGTTGATTAAGCCAAGAATCATGCCTACATGATTCTGGTACACATAATTATAAAAACACAAATGTCTTTTTAAAATAACTGTTTTCCAAAACATATTTATTTTATTCATAGTATTTTGGGTCCTCTCAAATAATTTCTTTGCTTCTAACCTCTCCTCTATTCAAGAACATTTACACAAGCAGAAAATCTCAAATCTCAAATCTTGGAGGAATTGGTTAATCATGTGGAGGTCACTATTTTGGAGTCCAAATACTCTTGGACATCCAGGCCACCCTTGCAAGACATTTGGTCTTGTCCAAAATATTCATGATCATACTTGTTCCATGCCAAATGGTCCTTGATATTAGGTCCTGTCCAAAATGTCCATGCTTAGAAAACATCCCTGGGTTCAAATAGCCCATAACATTTATTTATGCTTTTGGTTTACAGGATTAATACATTAAAAAAAACTATCATGTTTTATTGGTCAAATAATTGCATTTTGGATGTATTGCCAATAATAATTCTTCTGGCCTCAGCTGCCTAGCATCAATAAAATTTTAACAAAGTTGGTTTGTCTTATTTAACACATCATGGACCAAATATCTCCATGGACTTTTGGGCAGGACCGAATGTCCACGAATCCCAGGCCACTTGTTCCTTGAACCCATCCACCCCAGAATTGGATGTAAACATGAACATTTCCTATGTGCGAAGTGACAGGAGGAAAAGGGTAACATTGGGGTTTAAAAACTATTTTACTCCTGAATCCAAAATTTCCTTTGTTTTATCAGATACATTGTAACCTTCATATTTTTGCACACAGCTGACATTATAGCCTATATAAACATTTTGAGATTGGGACACCATCTTTGCATATTCCAGAGCCCTTATTCAGAGTAGGAAACATAACCACTATTTAATAAACATTTATTGAATAATGGTTAACTGTGGAGAAATTTTTTATTGTAGAATCAGGCACAGCTGAAGTAGTTCGTAAAACCCAAATTGGGCTCACTAGCACTAGATCACATTTCTTTTGCTGTTCTCATATTTGAGGGGTAAAATAATCCCACAAAGTTTTATATTATCAGATGTATTCCTCCACTAGTTTATATTCATAGAGATCAAAGAGACGCCACAGACCTCCTCTGAAAAGACATCACCCAAATAGTAATTTCTCCTTCTGTGGATGGGATCCTGCATAATAAATGTTCTCTGACAGCTGCAGGAGCTGTGCAGCTATAATTAATGTTATAGAACCCAGTGGAGTTCATTTAATCAAGTCTGTAATGGTGGTATTGACTGTAAAATCTAATGAAGTGATACTAAACATAGTAGATTTGAGATTGGAGTGGGAGTGTTCAAAGACATGCTTGATGCCATTTTTTGCCTAAACCATTGCTAAGGACAAAAGCACAAAAAGTTGGGACAATGGAAAATATTGTCTGCATTTTGAAAGTAATTTTTACTGTTGTTGATTTAAGCAGACTCCTAAAAGCTACTCCTCAAAATCCATTTGCTCTCAATGTAAACAGGGAAATTTCATCCTCTGAAGAATTAAAAACAAACTTGAATCTTCAGGGGTTCATGTGAGATTTGAATAAAAAAAGTTCTTAAAAAACCTGCTTGTCTGCCATAACTGGACATTTAGTCATGAAATGAAAACAGGTAAAAGGATATGGTTAATGCAAAGGAGAGTTGAGATGAGTGCACGCATGATGTTGAGAGGAGAAGAAAAGAAAATGACCATGAAAAATTTATCAGAAGGCTTTAGATGGAGGAGTTTCTCCAAGCAATAAAAGAGCAAAACAAAAATTTAAAAATGGCAGCGTGTGTATGTAAGATGTAACGGCGGGAGGGGTGAGGGATGGGGATGTATGGGATATTAGTTCAGGAGTCAAGATGGAAAGTCTTCAGTCTAGTAGCAGTGCTCATTTGAATTTTTAAGAGTAAATGACATTGGCAGAAATTGTGAACAATAAACTGGATCTTTGCAGAAAAAAATGCTGAGGCCAAAATCAAGGTAATAGAACAAGAGGCATGGAATAAAATGACTCAATCCTTTGAAATATAAAGTAGTTATCTGTAAATATTAGTGTATGAAATAGCTTGGAAAGTTTCAGCAAAGGAGAGAAGAAATTTGGAAGATATTAGCATGGAATCTAATAGTTTATTTCCATATCATTAAAGGGCTTTAACATCCCAGTCCATGTAAACAAATACAATTGCACAATCATTTGTAGAGGCTAGAAAAGAACAAGGAGGAATAGAGAACTTAAGACACAAGATTTTTCTATCTTTCTAAGACAAAATGTCTCTGCTAAAAAAACTTTCTTCATTTATGAGTATCCTGGATTAGAATAAAGATACATGTACCTTTTTTTTCTCTTCCCTGTTCTTTAAAATAGCTAAATATCTCAAGTCACCCATCAAGGTCTCTTTTATATTTTTAAAGCAAACTAAAAATATTATGCCTTGATTAAGTTGTCAATATGTGTTCACATTACTGAGCCAGAGAGAGCTGATCTGGGGCAGGAGAAGCAGTAGCAAATCCATCCTCAGGAAACTTCCTGGGATTTTCTTCCTTCCTTCCTTCCTTCCTTCCTTCCTTCCTTCCTTCCTTCCTTCCTTCCTTCCTTCCTTCCTTCCTTCCTTCCTTCCTTTCTCTCTCTCTCTCTCTCTCTCTCTCTCTCTCTCTCTCTCTCTCTCTCTCTCTCTCTCTCTTTCTCTCTCTCTCCCTCCTTTATTTCTTCTTTTTTGATTGTCAGATAAGATATAGGACACCAAGTTAAACCTGAACTCCAAGCACAGAACAAAAATTTTTACAATATAAGTATATCACATACAATATTGAGAACATAATTATACTATAAAACCACTTACTGTTCATCTAAAATTTAAATTCAAATAGCATCTTGCATTTTTTAAAATTGTGGTAAAATACATATAAATATAATTTACCATATTAACCATTTTAAAATATACAGTTTAGTGGTATTGGGTACATTCATTTTGTGCAACCATCAGCACCATCCATTTCAGAACTCTTTCCATATTGCAAAACTGAAACTCTATACTCTTTAAGCAATAATTCTGTATTTCTCCCTCTCCCTGCAGCCCTTAGCAACCACCATTCTATTTATGTCTCTCTGATTTGACTATTTTAAGTATTCATATGAGTGGAATAATTTGTCTTTTTTTGTGACTGGCTTATTTCACTTACCATGATATACTCAATATTTAGCCATGTTGTAGTATAAGTCAGAATTTCCTTCATTTTAAAGGCTAAATAATAGTCCATTGTGTATACACACCACATTTTACTTATCCATTCATCTGTTGATGGATACTTGGGTTGTTTCCACATTTTAGCTATTGTGAATAATGTTGCTATGAACATGAATGTTAAAAAATCTATTCAAGACCTTGTTTTTAATTATTTTTGGGTTTATACCCAGAAGTGAAATTGCTTGATCATATGATTTTAAATTAAGTATGCAGTTTTAATTTAAAACATGTAAAAATTTTAAATTAAAACTTTAAAAATTAAAAAAAAGTAAATATTTTTAGGAACCAACTTACAATACTGTTACCGCCAAGGTCTACCATCCTATCTAATAAAGAGGGAATATGCTAATTTACCATCACACCCTCACAAAGATGGCAGCACCCACAGCAAATAGGGAGGGAATATGCTAATTGACTATCATGCCCTCAAAGATGGTGGCACCCACAGTCACAAGATGGTGGTGCCCAGCCTGCCATGCACCTGCCTCCAGAGTCCCCCAGTCCCCTCAGTCCCCCAGCTGCCCAGGGCTGGCCCGAGACACAGGCAAGCCTCAGATGGCGGCTGCCCAGCCAATGCCCAAGGCACAGGCAAGCCTCAGATGGTGGCTGCCCAGCCGCCCAGGGCTGCCTGAGGCTCAGGTAACCAGGGCCGGCTGAGGCTTGCACTGCCGGCAGTGGCAGCAGCAGAGGTGTGATGGGGGCGTTGCCTTCCCCTGATCGCTGGGTTGGCTCCTGCCCCTGAGGGCTCCTGGACTGTGAGAGGAGGCAGGCCAGGCTGAGGGACCCCATTCCAGTGCATGAATTTTTTAAGTTTTAGAAATTCTCTATATTTTTAAGATATTAAACTCACATATCCAATACTTGATTTTCAGATATTTTTGTCCATTTAGTAGGTTGTTTTTTATGCTATTAATAGTGTCTTTTGGAGCACTTAAATTTTTGATTTTTTTATTAAGTAAAATCTGTCTAGTTTTGCTTTTGTTGTCTGTGCCATTGGTATCAGATCTAAAAAATTACTGTCAAATCCAATGCCATGAAGCTTTTGCTCTATTTTTTCTTCTAAGAATATTCTAGCTTTAGCTTGTATATTTAGGTCTTTGATTCATATTAAATTAAGTTTTTTTTTCTTTAGTTAAGGAATTTTTTCTTTTAATTTTTATTGTTGAAAGTATTACATAGGTCCTCCTTTTTCCCCCATTAACCTCTTCCCACCCACTCCTGTCCTTCCCCCCTCCCAGCTCCTTGTTACCCCATTGTCTGTGTCCACAGGTTATACATATATGCATACAAGTTTTGCATATGGTGTTGTAAGGGTTGAACTTTGTTCTTTTGAACATAGTTTTAATATATATATTGCTTTCAGAGAGGAAGGGAGAGGGAGAGAGAAATAGAAACATCAATGATGAGAAAGAATCATTGATCGGCTGCCTCCTACAAGCCCCATACTGGGGATCGAGCCCACAACCCAGGCATGTGCCCTTGACTGGAATCGAACTCAGGACCCTTCAGTTCACAGGTTGATGCCCTATCCACTGACCCAAACTGGCTAGGGATTTTGCATATAGTTTTCACATTACCATTCATTGAAAAGACTGTCCTTTCCCTCCACTGAATGGTCGTGATACCCTTGTCAAAAACAATTTGACCTTATATGCAAGAGTTTATTTCTGAGACAACTATTCTATTCCATTGGTCTATATATCTTTCTGCCAGTACCACACTGTTTTGGTTACTATAGTTTTGTGGTTAAGTTTTGAAATCAGGAAGTCCTCCAACTTTGTTCTTTTCAAGATTGTTTTGTTTTATTTGGGGGGCCACTTGTGATTCCATTTAAGTTTTGTAGTAGAATTTTCGATTTCTGTACAAAACATCATGAGTATTTTAATAAGGATTGCATTAAATTTTTCTTTTTGTAGTATTGACATGAAATTTAAAATCTTTCATTTCATGAACATGGCTATCTTGACATTAATTTATGTCCTTAATGTCCTTCAGCAATATTTTTTAGTTTTCTTTGTACAAATCTTTTACTTCCTTCGTTAAATTAATTCCTAAGTATTTTATTCTCTCTGATGCTATGGCTTTTATTACATTGAGGTAGTTTCCTTGTATTCCTAGTTTGCTGAGTATGTTTTTTTAAATTATAAAAGGGTATTTATTTTGTCACAATTTTTGCATCAATTGATATAATCGTGTGTGTTTTTCCTTCATGTTTTAAATGAAGTGTATTACATTGATTGATTTGCATGTGTTGAACTATCCTTGCATTCCAGGGTTAAATCCTACTTGCCTTTGGTCTACCATTGTTTAATTTCTTTTCTTCACGTTTTTAGTTATTTGTTTGCTTGTTTTTACTTATATGACATCAAAGTTACTCTAAAGACAAAACGTTGGCAATTACCTGTGGTGAGGAGAAGAATGAAGTTAAGTACACACTTATTCAACACAAGGTTACCATTTATTACTTTTGAGCTATAAACAAATGTGTAAAATAATTTGGGGAGTAGTTAATCTTTAACTTTGTTGATCCTTAATATTTTATTTGAAGTCTCATCTGTTTAACATTATTTAAAAAGTTGTAAACTATGATTTTCTTTTTAATTCTAGTTTTTATTTTTAATCATTTCTTTTTCTTTTATATTTTATTTTTGATTTACATATTTTAGTACTAAATGTCTTAATATTTTTGTTACATTGAAAAATATTATTTTTCTCTTCTATTCTTGGTCTCTCCTGTATTTTACTGATTTCTGATTTGCTTCTCTAGTAGGCAGCAAGAAGCATAGCCTAGGGAGACAGCAGAAGGACAACTCTTCCCATAAGTAAAAGGATCAGGTCCTTTTTCTCAGCTGAATCCTCAGGTGCTTCCTAATGTTCCTCTCAGACCTTTCAAGTTCAGATGTTCAAAAAGTCTCATCCTTAAAGACTAGGGAGACCTATATCCTATCTTCTCTCAGTTATAATTTTTGTATAGATCATATAATCAATATTTTATACTATCCTCATCTTATATGGCCATTTTCTGGTTTAAAATTTCTGGATTCCTTTTTTTTGCTCTATATTTCTGGATGTGTGAACACACACACACACACACACACACACACACACACACACACCATGAGTCACTCTCCCCTGAAGACACTGCTTCCCCAATAGCCCTTTCGACACAAACATTTAAACAACTGGGCCTAGATGTGAGAAAGGCATTCCTCTGCACTCTTCTCTTCTTCCTTACTAATCCCCACCTCTCATTTTGATGCTGTGCCATCAAATTATATTAACCACTATTTCATTTATTGCTATTATTTACTGACACTGGAGTTAGTTTTCCTTATATCTAGACAGTTTTGTCCCTATGTCACCACCATTTTCTAATGTAATCGTTGTCTTTATTCTTTGTTGCAAGCCCAGTTATATAATTTTTGAACTGAATGCAAAATGAAAATATGATCCCTGCTAAAAAATGTATTAAAAATGTTAAGACAGGGACAAGCAAGATATTAAATGCAGTACAGGTGCCTTCTGAGCACAGGTTCCTGTGTGGTTGTACAGGTTACACACCCATAAAGCTGACTCTGCTTAGTTGGGAACTATTATTCCCTTTCCCTCTCATTTTTATGAATGAGGAATTTCTTTTGCTGTCTCTCTGTGAGTGAAGAGTATTTGAACTTTCTCTTCTCCAGGATGGGAAGAGCAACAGAGTTGACTAATAAGAATTTTCATCCATTGGACCACATTTCATAGGGATTAGTGTGCTAAAGGTGACTGCCCTCACCTCTTCCTTGCTCTTTTGGATTGCTTCTGGTTGGGCTCAGGGAAGTCACCTTTCTCTTACAGGTTTGATGCAGTGAATCAGATCTTTTTGCTCATTGTCCCCACATATCAGTTCAATCATTGTGTCCCAAAACTCTCAATTATGTTGTTCAAGCTTGGTTTGCCAGCACAGTTTACCCAACAATCCCGTACATTGACAACTATTGGGCATTTGCTTAGCCCACAAGTAAAGCTGACACTTTGATCCTTATGTGGCTTCTATTTTTTGTGGATGTTTTCTATTACTATTAGAGCATCTAAGCTTGCTAATGTAATACTTTCAATCTAGGTTTCTCAGTGAAGTATTATGGCCAAATGGTTTCCCAATTGTTTTTCTCCCCTAATACCATGCTCCTTTAAGAGACTTGGAAAAAAAAAAAAGCGTGTCTGCCAACATTTATAGTTTTAGACCTTTCTATCTCTGACTGGCAGGAAAAACAATTTTGGCAGAGGTGAGCATGAGTTGACCCCCTTTGTTTCTGACAACCTCAGGGAAGGAAAAACATGGCTGATAATAAGAGGTGTTTGCTTCAGGGGCAGCCCAGCTGACAGTCTCAGTCAAGCAATGACTTCAGTCTCGGTCTTTTTTTATTTTTTTGACAAGTAATATTCTCTGAGTAAGCAGGAGGGACACCAGCAGTTTGTGTTTTTATAAAGTAAATAAAATTTTCTATATTATTTCCTAAAATTTCAATGTATTCCCTCTGTTTAGACTGAGGGACTTTCAAGGATCCACACTGTAAAACGTGTCGTGTTTATGTGCAGGATGTTGTTGGGGTGGCAGTTCATTATATCACAGATAGTCTTCTTTATGTGGGATGCAGGCAAGTAGTTTCCTTCTGGTGTTAGAGTCAATAATAATTGTGCTCCTTATGAACATCGAGTTTGTTTTTACATCCTGGACACTGATTATCTCTTCGCATTGGCTGCAAAAAAGCAAAACTTCGCAATCTGTATCATACCTTGTAAATGTAAGGGTCTTACATTGTGTAAGCGAATTTGATTCTAACTTTATCTCACTTTTTCTCCTTATTTCCCCCTTTTTCTCACCTGCAGCTTCTTATTTTATGCCATTTTATATTGCATTTAACATGTCAGTTTAAATCCTTACTGGAATTGAGAAAGTTATGTTTAAATAAATAGAAGAGGAATTATGAAAATACAGCATAAGATCATTTGATCTGTATACATAGACTTTAAGTCACAGTGATTTGAAGTCAAGTGGATATGAAATGAGGCATTGGAAATTTAAATTTTATTCCCAAGCTCCATCACTTGTCATTTCTGTGGTCTTATAAATGTCTTATAAAATACAGATTTCTGCTCAGAAAAAAATTTAGGACTTTGACATGATGTTTGGAGGCAATGTGAGGACTAATTTGTTCATGTGCAGCATAAATCATAAAGTTGAGAGTATGTTATTATTGTTAATCATGTCTTTGGGAGACAAGCAGGCTAGTTCTCCATTCAAAATTCACAAGCTGAATAGTAAATCTGCCCCAGTAAGTGTCCCTCACCTATAACACATCATTCACCAGCTAGAGCTGTGTTGGAATGTCTAGTGCTATGACTTTTCTGACCTAATTAAAAATTTACAATGACTTTCATTGAAGTATTTTATTCTTAATTTTTAGCTCTTCTTCAAAGGTATTATTTAACAACATAACATTTACCCAGAATTGCACGCTGTCTAAATTATTACAGTTTTATAATGCCTTGCTATCTGAAATATAAACTTCCAACTTTGTTTTTCTTCTTCTTCAAAAGATTATTGCTATGAGTACTTCTGGCCTTTGGCATTTCCAAATAAATATTCAAATCAACTTGTCAATTTCTAAAATATATCTGCTAAAATATTGATTTGCATTGCATTGAATCTTTACATGAATTTGAGAATTGACATTATTGAATATTCCAACCCATGAACATGATATATCTCTCTACATAGGTCTTCTATAGTTTTCCTAACAATGTTTTACAGTTATTTTTATTTATTTTTTTAAAGGGTAGGGGAGAGCGTGAATGTAGTCCCCCATGATCACAATTATGCAGTTGAGTTTCCACATCTGGGGAAATTGCACATCTGGAGTGCAATGGACAAGCCTTCCCTGGGGATAACCACCTTCTTATCATGGTATCTCTCCTACCTGTAGGTGGATATAGTTATTTTTACAAAAGTCTTGCATATTACATTTACTTTATATTTATTCATAGGTATTTGATGCTATATTAAATAATATTATGAAGTTTTATTATACGTTCACTTGTTGCTTGTATGTAAAAATAAAATTGATGTTTTTATATAGATTCAGTTTCTAGTGACCTTAGTAAACTCATTTATTAATCTAATAATTTATCTGAAGATTATTTTCAATTTTCCATCTATATAATCATGTTGTCTCTAAATAAGATGGCAGTTATATTTCTTCCCTTTTAATTTTTAATCCTTCTTTTTCTCAATGCCTTGTTGAGATTTCTCACAATGCTAAATAGAAGTGGCAATAGCAGTCAGCTTTGTCTAATTTTTGTATAAACTTTGTGTCGTAATTAAATAGGATATTTGCTGCTAGTCTTTTGTAGCTACTCTTTTTAAAATAAATATATTTTTATTGATTTCAGAGAGTAAGGGAGAGAGAGATAGAAACATCAATGATGAGAGAGAATCATTGATTGACTGCCTCCTTCATGCCCCCTATTGAGGATCCAGCCCATAACCCAAGCATGTGCCTTTGACCAGAATTGAACCTGGGACCCTTCAGTCTGCAAGCTGACCCTCTATCCACTGAGCCAAACCAGCTAGGGCTGTAACTACTCTATTAAATTACAGATATTCTCTTCTATTACTAATTTGCTAAGAGCTTTCATCATGAATAGATATTAAATTTGTCAAATGCTTTCTCTGCATCTGTGAAGACAATCACATGTTTTTTTCATATACTCTGTTAATGTGTTGAAATACATTGATTAATTGCCTAATGTAAAACACAAACTTTCATTCTTGAAATAAATCCAACTTGGGCATAATGTATTGTTATTTTTATTTATTGCTAGATTCATTTTGCTGATATTTTATCTAGGATTTTTACAGTTTTGTTGATGAGAGAGAATGACCTCTAACTTTCTTTCTTGTACATCCTTATCAGGTTTAGTGTCATGTTTCTTCTAAATTCAAAGTACGAGTTGGGAAGTATTTCCTTTTCTTGTGATCTGGAAAAAATTAATGAAGATTGCTGTTACTTTTTCCTTAAATACTTGGTAAAATTTGTTAGTTCTGGGGATTTCTTTGTGAGTATACTAATACTTAGGGTATATTTTCTTATTTGTTTATTTTTTGACACAGATCTATTAGCAAATAAAGAAAACAGGGGATTTATAAACATAGTAGGTATATAATGTTTAAGGTAAAGTTCTATTTCTAGAACTTTCTTAGGAATATGTATATATGTATATACACATATCCTATCTAATAAAAAAGGGAATATGCTAATTGACCCTCACACTGTCGCAAAGATGGCAGCACCCACAGCCAATAAGGAGGGGATATGCTAATTGACTGCACCACCCTCAAAGATGGCAGCGCCCACTGCCACAAGATGGCCGTGCCCAGTCCCCTCAGCCCTGCCGGGGTGGCAGGTGCTCTGTAAGGCTGCTTCGTGCTCCTGCCTCCAGACTCCCCCAGTCCCCTCAGCCCCCCAGCCGCCCAGGGCCCACCCAAGGTGTAGGCAAGCCTCGGATGTCTGCTGCCCTGCTGTCCAGGGCCGCCCGAGGCTCAGGTAGCCAGGGCCAGCTGAGGCTTGCGCTGCTAGCAGTGGCAGCAGCAGAGGAGTGATGGGGATGTCGCCTTCCCCTGATCGCCAGGTCACCTCCCGCCCCTGAGGGCTCCCGGACTTTGAGAGGGGGCAGGCCAGGCTGAGGGACCCCCCCGCCAGTGCATGAATTTTACATATATATATATATATATATATATATATATATATATATATATACATATATACACACACACACACACACACACACACACACACACACACACATACATATATATTCATGCATCTATTATATATGCAAACTCTGAAGAATCATTGATGATTTTTGATCAAGGATGTGATGTGTTCAAAATGATATTTTATGTAGGTTAATTTGGTGATGATGAGTCCAAAGAATTGGACAGGGCAGAAATTAGAGGTAGGAGCACCAATGGAAAGCTGTTGCAATAATTCAGACATAATGTACCAAGGACTTGATTTTAGATAACAAGTATAGAAATAATTAGGCAGACGGAAAGTTGGTAAAGGAAGAAGTAATAGGATCTGGGGGCTGATTGAAAGTCAAAGGTGAGGAAGAAGGACAGATTCCTTCTCTTTGACAAGGAGTCTTGAGTCTAGGTGATAAGAAACCAAGAAGGTGAAAGTGACTATCTAAGACATGATAGAAAATAAGCCTTTAATGGGAATATATATTTTTTCATTTTCATAAAGTTGGTAATATTTATCAAATTCCACTCATTACATTTCCTTGTTGTTTATTTTTATTTCAGGACTTTGGTATCAGGCATAGACTTTCAGTCTCAGACCCAGGTCATTGTAATGTACAGCAGGAAAGTGTACATTTCAATCAAAAGCAGGTGGACAAGACTGTGTTAGAAGGCAATTACCCTTTTAACTGTCATCTTCTCTACTTGGATGGTATTTCATTCTGAACTTCACAAGCAGAAATCATTAGTGGCTTATCTCCCTCATATGTCTGCACAAAGGAAGAAAAACTGATAAAAATTTAAAATTGTGGTGGGCTAATTATAGTAACTAAGTATAGAATTGGTAATTAAAATCCACATAACTGAATAAACATATCAGAATGTAATTGCAAATGGGATGATTACTTTGAAAATAAATCTATTCATCTGGAACATAGTATTATCAGAAGAAATAATAATAAAGTGTAATTGATATAAGCAACATTCAATATCTAAATTTACTTATTTGAGGCATAAGTATTGACCAATGATAAACTCATGTCAATATTTTGTTTTGTTCAGTGTGCAGTACATTTTTATATTAGCTATTACACAAGTCATTTATCACTGTGCTATATGCCATGTCTTTTGAGGGTGTGTTAACAATGTACAATGAGAAAAGCTAAAATATTTAGTTTATAAATGTTAATTTGCCACTGTATAATAATGAACCTATTCTAACTTTCTGGTCCACAAATTTAAAAGTGGTGAATCCTTTTATTATCGCTGTCCTAAGTAATGGCAACTCTCTCACCAGTGACTTAATTTGGATTTTCAACCTGCAAGACACTAAAAGTGTCCATTGCACACTAAACTAGCTTAAGTGAACATAATAAGAACTCTTTGTTATTCTTCAGTGCTCACTACATGCCCAGTATCCACATAGTCATTTCATTTAGTCCTCATAGATATCTGAATTTTCAGGCACGGAAGTTGAGACTTGGCAAGCCTCCATCACCTGTCCATGGTCCTAGTGTTGGAATGTAGCAGAGGAAATGTGTGAACTGGAATCTTCTCAACTCTGGAGTCTGTGTTCTCACTATTGTTTTTCATATGCCATTCCATCTCTCTATATGGTCAGTTTTGAAAAATTAACATTTATTTTTCTCAAGTTTAGAATAAGGTTATAGGCTCTCTGGCAGCAGGGATATGTTTTATTCAGCTATGTAAAATAGAGGTGTTGGTGTTGGATATTAGAAAGTTATGGCCCAATCTATATGCCTTCTGTGAGTTCAGAAATGTCTGACATATCAGATGAATAGGCCATGACTCGTGGGAGGATGTATAGGACCATGAGGGGCTGAGAAGACTCTTGGGAAGGTTCTCCTACACTTGGAAAAGGAGGATGAAGATTTGCAAACTCGGTCCAAAAACAATGACAAGGGAGAGACTATTTTAATCTGTCAAGGGCTGTATTACTCACATTGTTCCTCACTCAGCACTGCTCAAGGCTGACCATCTTCCTCTTTCCAGAGAGTTCTGAGGAAAGTTGTAACAAAGTGAAGAGTTGTATTATTTGAATATCTGAGAAACAACAGGTATATATAGGGCATTGATGATGGTAATAGAAGGCATAGTGGTAGCAGTAATCAGTTAAATGGGATTATCTTGTCATTTTAATCAGCATTAAATGTATGTGAATGTCTAGCATATAACTTGACACATAATAAACATTTAAATGTTATCTATAAACATTTATTAAGTACACCCAACTTGCCAAACATTTCACATATATTACTTCACTTAATCCTCAAAAACATCCCTGGAAAATAGATGTTTTTGTTTGTTTTACTGCTGAGGATACCAAGGCTTAGAGTGGTAAAATAAATATCTTAAAATCTAGCAACCACATATTTCAGAGGGAAGAAGGGGTGGAAAGAGATTAACCAATGAACTTATATGCATATATAAGACAATAGTGTGGGGAAGGCCTGGGGAGGGGACGGGAGTAGGGTAGATGGGCTCAATGCGGGGAGGACATCTGTGATACTTTCAACAATAAAGATAAATTTTTAAAAAAATCTAGCAACCATCAACTGGCAGATGATTCTATAACTCTTGGCTACTCTACCAGGATGACCCTGGAGTGAAGTACAAGTGGGAGTGAGGGGGTATTTCCGCCTGCCTGGAGGGTGGGATGGAGGAGAAACCACTTCTTGTGGATGGCAGTTGAGGTTCCATCTCCACCCTGGTACTTTATCCATTTTTAACCAGTGTAGTGACTGGCAAGGTTGCTGTCACGTTACAACTGGTCATGGGGAGGAGAAAGCTGCCAATGGTTACTGAAAGATGGCACTTGGAAGAACGTGTGAAACAGCCTCTGGAACTCTCCTGAATTATGAGGGATTTGAAAAGGGCCTGGGCTCCCCAAATTCTGTAGCTGGGATTGACCTTGAGAGAATATTGTTATTATGCACTGTTGCAAATTTCATCTGTAGCCATGGACCTAATCCAGTGTCTTGTATACTAAAGGTGTTCAGGTAATAGCTTTTTAAATTAAATGACACCAGAAGGAGGACCAGGCTTATATGATATGATCGGGAGGCTTAGCCATCAGGTTCATTCAGAGAGGAAATAGAAGTCACTTTAAGTATTTTAAGTAGAGAGAAATTTAATATAGGGAAAAAGGGGTTTACAACATTGTTGGAAGGAATGAAGAAGTATTTTTAGACTGGCCTTCCGTTCTGATTCTCAGAACCATATAGAACTGACCTATCATAGAAGGTTCCAGGAGCTGCTATCTCTGAGGTCCATGTGGAATCAAGACCTTGATGTAGCTGCTTCTGTTACCTTGATTCAAGTGCCCAAGAAGCTGGAGAATGGACATCAAAGCTGTGATCCAAGGCTTAAGAAGTCAGATCACAAAGGAATGCTGATGCTGCTATCTCTAAAATTGTTTCTCAACAGCAAGCTGGTAGAGATACCTCACATTGCAGCGATGCTGTCCAGCAGAGACAGACAGAAAGGCAGGAAGGTGGCCTCTACCTCACTGCTGCCTTGCAACCTCTCAGTGTGTGCTCCCCTCACACTGCAAGGAGTCCAGGAAATGTAGCTTGTGGTTTTCCAACATCTCCAAACAGAAGGAGGTGCAAATAGATGTTGAGTGAACCCACTCACAGTGTAGAGACCAAAGAGCAAGCCACTTGACTTCCCAGGCTCCATTTCTTCATCCAATATAATTATCCAATGAAGATAATTATAACAGCACCTGTCATCAAAAGTTGTTGTTGGGATAAAATGAGGTTAAAAAAGATGGGTAATATATATTATTCTGTCAAATTTAGTAGTGCTTATTCAGCTATGATCTGTGAGTCATTAATTCAACAAATATTGATGTTGCAGTCATGGTTCTAAGCACATGGTATGGATCACTAAACAAAACAGACAAAAATCCTTGCCTCGAGGAGCTTAGCTTGCAATGGGGAGAGAGGGCTAACTAAACTAAATAGTGTTAACACTTAAGTTACATAGTATTTTAGTAGGATAAGGGTTTGGGGAAATGATGAGGAGAGCATATATAGGGAATGCCAGCAGTGGAAGAGGCAGATTCCAAGCTAAATAGGGTGGCAGGTCTCACTGGGAAGGTAGGAGTTGAGCAGAGGCTCAAAGAGGAGCAGGAATGAGCCAAGTGAATGATGAGAACTTTGGGGAAAGAATTCTAGCAAAGGCCTTGATGAAGCAGTATGGCATGTCCAAAAACAAAAATAAAACCTCAAACCAGCAAGGAAGTCACTGTGGCTGGAGAGGAGGGTAAAACGGGAAGAATTCTAGGATATGTGGCCAGAAAGGTTGTGGAAGGTGAATCACTCAAAGGGTTTGTAGGCCACTGGGGCAGGGGACTTGAGCACCTATTCTGAGTGAGATAGGAAGACTGTAGAGAGTTCTGATCAGAGGGAACATAATGCTACTTATGTTTTAAAGGATCACTCTGGCTGCTGAGTTGGGAATATAGATCCTTAGCCCATCATCCTACCTAATAATAGACAAATATGCAAATTGACCGTACCTTCACTATGCCCACAATTGGCCAGGAGGCGCGGGGGGGTGGGACTCGGGGTGGCCGGGGTGGCCGATTGGGCCGGCGGGATGCTGAGCTTGCATTGCCAGCGGCGGCTCGAGCTCAGCGTCTGCGCCATGGCTGTGCTGCGGCACAGAATGGGCCTCTGGGGCAGCAAGCTCACGTCCCACCGCGGACCATCAAAAGCACCAGGCACCCAGCTCCCCCGCTATCAAAAACAAAAGTGTGGGAGCTGGGTGCCTGTCCACTCGGTCAACAGGCCTTTCAGAAGCCTCTGCCGCACTGGAGGCTTCTGAAAGGCCTGGTGCACCAGCAATCAAAAGCAAAAGCGTGGGAGCTGGGTGCCTGTCCGCTGGTGCACCAGGCCTTTCAGAAGCCTCCGCCGCACTGGACACTTCTGAAAGGCCTGGTGCACCAGCAGACAGGCACCCAGCTCCCCCGTGATCGAAAGCGAAAGCGTGTAGGGGACCCTACATGTGCATGATTCAATCATGCACTGGGCCTCTGGTATATAATAACAGTCATCAATGCCTAATTTGTTCTCAGATACTTAAGAATCTATGTGCCAGATATGGTGTTGTGTGTTGGAGTACCATGGTCAGCAAGATCAATGCCAGCGCCACCAGTGAGGTTTACATTACAGTGAAGCAGGCTCCTGAGGGTTTAGGACAGAAGGCCTGGAGCTATGAGGATGTAGGCTTTGAGGGTGTAGGGGGGGGGCTATGAGAATGTAGGCTTGAGGATGTAGGGGAGTTAGAGGATGTAGGGGAGCTATGAGGGTGTAGGCTTGAGGATGTAGAGGGATCATGGGGGAAGGGTGGAAACTTCATTGTAAGGGACTACAGTGATAAGTTAAATATAGTCCCCAAAACATTAAAATTTTCTGGAAAAAAAATATCCTATGTATACATCAATATGTTGATGAACACTTAAACTGTTAAGTAACAAATTTTGAATAGTGTCAAATTTGAATAATAGCTCCACTTAACAAATCACTGATGTTCAATGGAGTGAGCTGGAAAACTTGTAGACGTCTCACAAGATTGTTGTTAGGCAATTATGGCATAGGATTAGCTGAAGAATAGAAATGAAATATCACGTTTGTTATCCCACTGGGTGGAACGAAAGCAGTCCTATAGCATTACACATCTGCTATTATCATCATTCACATTTACTCTGCAATTACCTAATTGTGTGATTTCTACTCGTTCAGTAATCTTATCTTACAAGACTATTGTGCACAATTTACCCTGCCTAAGCCACTGAGATAATTATGTCTCAATATACAGACTTGCATAACAGCAGATTCATCACCATTCTCCCCACCACCCTGTTGCCATTTTGGAGTTGCTTCACAGATATGTCCTTTTATTCTCTCTTCTAAAAAACCTCTCTTTTTAGTCACAAGAATAAAGGGCTTCATTAAATATTTTGTGCTTTAGATATTTGTACCAAATCACCCTCTTCCCACAGATAATTTAGAATATCCAGCTATGAATAGCTCTTCAGGTGTTAGGAAAATATTGGATGATTGTAATACATCACATATAAAATGACTGGGGCTGTGGGTTTTGGAAGTTTAATTTTCTTTGCCCCATTTCCCTAGTGCCAACTCCACTGATAGGGTTAGTCGAGGTCAGGCACAATCTTTATTATTGAGGGAAGTGTAAGAACTAATTATTTAGAGAGTTGATTACCTCTGGGCTTAAATAAATCAGAGAACACTTAGAGTGTTGTAACATTGCTCTAGTAAGGTACAGGTTTTGTTGACACACAAATTCTTATTTATATTAGGGCCAGACTAGGGTGAGGCAAGTTCAATGCCCAGGGTGAAATATTTAAGGAGACACTCAACTCTCTGAGTGGTGCAAGAATGGTGCCATTTCTGAAGGCTTTTGGCCAACCCTGAACTTGCAGTGCCTCCTTAAATATTCACCCTGGTGCCTTACTTACAAGAGCTTAGTCTTAGCATTTGACTGTCAACTAATCAGGTTGGGTCAAGGATATGAAACCTCATACTTTTGTTTATGCTCCTCTGTCTAGACTCTAGAAGGAAGTTCTTTGTTGAATGCTCCGATATGCCCAGTAAATATCTACATATGTATTTTTCCTTTCAAGATTCTGCTCATGGATTTGCCTCTGAATGCTCACTCCCCCATTAACATCTCCACAGCACTTGGCTTGGACATATGCTTGTTTGATACCCAATTGTTCAAATTTAAAAAAAAAATGTTTAAATTACATTTATTGGGAAAACCAATTAATAAGATCATGTAAACTTCAGGTATACAACTTTATAATAGGACATCTGTGCACGCTATTGTGTGCTCACTCCCTGTAGTCTAATTTTCTTCCATCATCATGTTTTAGATCCTCTTTATCCCTTTCCTCTCTGATAACCATCATTTTCTTGTCTGTGTCTATGAATTTGATTTTTTATTTGTTTGTTGTTTTTTGTTTTATATGCCAAATATGAGGGAAAGCATGTGGTCTTATTCTTTTCCATCTGACTTTATTTCACTTAGCTTGAGGAAAGGGATGATGCCAAATATTTGTTTGAGTCCCTAGCACCTAGCCCAGGGCCCTATATATAGTAGGTCTTCAATAAATGTTTAGTGAATAAATGGAAAAGTACTACATTCAAAAACTACTATATGTGTAGAAGCAGTCATTCTGAATTAAAAAAAGCAGATCTCTTTCCAAATGCAAATGAATCCTAATTGTGTTCCACTTAGGGACGATTTACCATTACTGTCCGTTGACTGTTCAGTGAAATAAAGTTAAAAAAAAAAGATTTCTAGGAAAGAGATACCTAAAATGTCAGACACATTATTATCGAAGACTTAGCCAGCTGCCAGCTAATTACCTTAGCCACAGATTCTAAAGTAAACACAGATGCAGCAGAAGTAATTACCACCAGCAAGAAAAACACTTCCACTGCAGACTGGAAGGCAGCCTTGGGTGGCTCTTTGTAAGAGAACCAGGACAAGCTGGAGAGAGCCAGAGATGGGGTGGAGCAGTGAGGGACTCAGGAATCTTGGTAAGAGTCTGGGAAAGGGGCACAATCTAAGAGAGAGGGAGAGTCACAGTAGCTTCCCAAGCATATTTGAAGGGTTGCCATGTGAAAGGGGGTTTAGAGTTATCCTGGGTTATTGCAGAGACCACTACCAGCAGTTATAAAACAAAAGCGAATAAACAACAAAAGAAGCAAAACATGTACTGAACATCAATTGTATAGTTCTGAATAGCCCCTACCCAACTCAGGTACTATAACCCTGATTATACAAATGAGCAGACCAAGGGTGAAGGGCGTTATATCATTTGTCCAAGGTCATGCAGGGAGTAAATGGAGATTCAAATTATTTGTGGCAGAGCCTGTGCTCTGTCCTTTCTGTTACTCTGGACGTCATTAAGCATCTGATGGGAATGCCCACGAGAAATGGAACTCCAAGTCCACACTTGCTTTGTGCAGTCTCTTAACACTTTTGTACATGTTAAAACAACAAGCCCCTGAAACAGGTATAAGAAGGAACTAAATCCAGCTACCAAGAGGGAGGCTGGTCTGATAACAAGCAAACAACACAAGATTCTGTGATCGTCAATCATTTACAGTTAATTCCTCTTTTAAAAAATTTTTAAATGTTTTTTATTGATATCAGAGAGAGGAAGGGAGAGGGAGAGAGGGATAGAAACATCACTGATGAAAGAGAACCATTGATTGGCTGTCTCCTGCATGCCCCTTACTGGGGATTGAGCCAGCAACCTGGGCATGTGCCCTGACTGGGAATCGAACCATGATCTCCTGGTTCATGGGCCGATTCTCAACCACTGAGCCACACAAGCTGGGCTAACTCCTCTTTTTATAACACTCATCACACACACACAATAGGAGAATACAGTAAGAGTTATTTTAGTGAGGGAGGCTATAGCATAATAGTATTGAGTGTAGGTGGCTTGAGGTGGAGTAATTTCATGCAGGTATCAGCAGTGGGTCTATAAAAAAGAAAGCGGCACGGGCAATATAAATTTGTACAAAATAACAAACAATAACAACAAAAAACGAAACTAAAAAATTATGTGGAAAATGATGTTAAAAATGATTCCCTGCAAAATGGAATGTAAAATAATTCTAGATGGTAGAGCATACATTTCACTTAACTTTTAAGACCATGAGGATTTTATGATCAAAGGAATGTTATCTAATATTTATGAATTTTAAATTAATGAGCATCTTCGGTCAAATATATAAATGTATAAATAAAAATAAATACGATGTATTTATATATTCTCTCTTTCAGAGCTGTTTTCTATTGCATTTAATTTTTGCAAATAAAATTCAATAGAAACTTCTCTTGTGATATCTTGGAAAGAGTTTAGGTATGTAAGAAATGTAGATTTCAAAACTGCTAAAAAATGCCAAGAGGGAGATTGTCTATTAACATGAATTTTTGAGGTCAAACAATCTAGATGAGGCCCACAGGCTTACTGTCCAGAAATGTAGTGACTGGTTATCCTGGAGGTGGTTGGGCTCTGGAGGACTGATGCATAACTACCGAATATGTGAGACTAATAGGGCAGCCCCTTTGCTGTATCAGGGGAAAACAGAAATGAATATTTATGTAAATAATTAGTGCATTCCTACCTCATTAAAAGAGTCAACCTAAGGATCAAAATTACATTCAGAAGTTTGTTTAATATGGCTAAAGAAACAGATTGGGATACTGTCAGTCATTGCACTTTGGAACTTTATTGGGTGATCAGTTCTTTAAGTTTTGCCTCTCTACTTGCTACAGTCTATACAGTGGCTAGCATATGGACAGACATGTAGTAGGCATTGAATAAACATGTGTCAAATGAACACATGAATGATCTCATTAAACAATGATGGCATTGTGCAATCACCCATCCTGGGGACTGGAATTCTCTTAAGCACTGGTCAACACACTGTCTACCCTGAGCAGTTTAGGAGACAGATGACATGTGTACTCTCTGGTTCCTTTTTTAATACACTCATCATTACTTCATATCTAGCAAATTATTATTATACAACTATTATTCTACAATTGAGTAAATTATAGGTGCTGTCACATCATTTACTTTCCAGAACTCTGAGATCCCTGAGGGTAGGAGCTGTGTGTTCATTTCTGCATATCCTGTCCTCTGGTGCTTAGCAACAGTGCAAGCTGCGTGATGAATGCTTGTTGAGTGAGTAAATGGTACCTTACTGAGAATACAACCTAGTCCAGGGATAAGAAATTATTGTGCTGCCCCTGTTGCCTCTAATGCCCTGGCAACCTATTGAATCTAACCTACTGGACCAGGAAACTCTTTCTCACTGAGGTTAGATGGGATCATGTCTTCCTTCTCCACCAAAGCTCCAGGCAGCATTAAATTACTGGAGTTGATAGGTTGAAACCTGTTTCCTATACTATCTTATTTATTAACTTGGCCTGGGGGTGAAGGGTGGGGTCACCCACTTAGGGATGAGACACTGGTTATGATTTAACAACTAACATTTATCTAATGTTTACTATTTGTGTGCTACATGTTGGGGATATGAAAATGTGCAATATAAGAATATTCTTCCCACCTTTTAAAAAAAACTCATTCTACCCAACCCCAAATGATACTATAGTATGGTATATGCTACAATAGAAACACATATATAAGATATGGGAAGATAGGGAAAGTGAAATATATTATCTCAGGGAAAGTGTGTGTGTGTGTGTGTGTGTTGGGCAGGAACATAACAAAAGTTCAAGGAAATATGTAGAGAGAAAGTGACAATTGAGCTGGTTTTTTGAATAATGAGACCTCATTATTCAAAAATTACATTATTCAAAAAGGGAAAGAGTATTTCAGATAGGAAAGAGCAGGAATAAAGACACATTGACTATGAATGCACATCCCTCCATTAATATACACATTAGCATTGTGGTATGTTTGCAGGGTGACCTTGTTTGGAACAAATAAATGGGTCTATTCATGTTGGAATTTTAGCCTCTGAAGAAGATATTTGGGTAGACTTCCTTCCTGGTTTATCTGAGATCAAATCACATAAAGTTGTCTATGCATGAGCTGGCCCTGCTTATAATCCACACTGGAAGTGGCTTTATGGCATTTGTTTCTTATGAGGGAGAAAGATTTTTGTACAAGCTATGGCAAAGCCAATTAAGAGGCTCCAATCCAATAAAATAAACAGCTCAAACAACCTGCTGTTTGACATCATGCAAACTTGTTACTCAGTAGTCACGGAAAGTTCTACTTTTCCACCTGTGGTTTTCGGGATTTGAGAATCAAGACTTACATATTGGGTTCTGGTCCCCTTCCACACACACCCTGATTCTGTTCACACTCCCCACCTTCCCAAAGCTCTTGGGTCAAGGAAAATAAAGGGTAAAAGTGAAGAGAAGGAAGGGAAAAGGTGGCATTTAGGCTTAGGGCAGTTTAATTCAATACCTACAGAAGTTCTGAAGGTCACTTTCAAACTTAATAGATTCATAAGTGAACTCCGTTTCTTCCAAAATGAACCTGTTCCTCATCCATTCATTCCCTGTCTCTTTCCATTCATTCTGTCTTCCACACCGGAAATCTCAGGGATTTCCTAACTTTGTTTCACTGTACCTCCAAGGCCACATCTATTTAGATAATCCATACTGTTAATTCTACTTCAAAAATGTACCTCGAATCTAACCTTTCTTTTCCACCTCCCATTACTGCCTTGTTAAGCCTTCATCTAGTTATTACTTTGAATTTTGTTTGCCATTACCACAGCCCTCTAGCTGGTGTCCCAGCCCCTGGAAAACCCAAAGCACCACTGCCAGCATTATGATCCAATGAAATTGTGATCTAGTGAAGTCAATAGTAAAGTCATTGAGTTATGTATGACCCAGTAAAGACTGGCAAGTTATCCCCACCGAGGTTCAAGGTCAAACTTCCTCATAACATATATGGATCCTAAGCTCCTGAAGGAGGGCATGTGACTGGCTTGTTCATTAAATGCAGTGCACATGGTAGGTCCTCCATGTATATATTTGAATAAATGGATGAGTATAAAGTCTTTCACAATCTTGTCTGATATACTCACTCCCCACCATGTATACTAACCTCCAGCCATACCCAGTTTCTTATCCTTCTCTGAACACGCTATGTCCTTGCATGGTACCATGTATTCCCTTTGACTGAATTTCCCTTCATTTCTTCTCCATCTAGAAAAATGGCACTCATTCTTTAAGATATAGCAAAAATCCACCCTGGCTGGGTGGCTCAGTTGGTTGGAGCATTGTCCAAAAGGTTGTGGGTTTGACCCCTGGTCTGGGTGTGTATGGGAGGCAACCAATCGCTGTTTCTCATATAGATGTATTTCCTCTTTCTTTTTCTCTTCCTTCCTTCCTCTAAAATCAGTGGAAATATATTCTCTGGTGAAGATTTAAAAGAAAACCACAAAGACACAACACAAATCCCTAAGTAAAGTAATATGATAAGCCTGCTGTACTCCTATTGCCTTATGGTTTTCTGTCATTCACACAAATCTCATCTATTTTAGTAAAATGTTTACATGTTTGCTCTTTTCACCATTTTTACTCTTTGAGCCTCTTCTTTCTATTTAATACTGTTTATGAATATTTTATGAAGGTAAAGAGTTTAAGAAAGCTGGTTACCTAATAAGTTCTTGAGGAGACAAATGACCCAGCAAAGGCAGATTTAGAGAAAATAATTAAGTCAAACCCAATCCTCACATGTCTACTAGTATATAGTTCTAGTGCTGAGAAAATCTGAACAAACTATCCAGAAAGATTCCTCTGTATTAGTTACCAAATAGAATGGGTAGAGGATGTAGCCTCTACCCTGGCCCTACCCTGCATATCTTTGCCAAACTCTTCACTCTTGTATTTTCGATGAGAAATTATTACTATTAATAATCCTAAACCTGGGCTATCGGCAATTTTCACCCACCTTACTCTCACTTTTTCTCTTTCTCAAATATTTGAAACAGAGCAGTCAGCTGTCAATGATGAAAAATAAATACTGAATACTAGATTAGGAAGTGCAATGAACAAATACATATATAGAAGATAAAACCATCCACCAGTAGATGCCAACTCTATTTTAGACAATAAAAAAATGTCAGAAAAAAATATATTGCAGTGGGCATTTGGAGAACATTGAAATTCTAAAAGATGCATAAATATACAGTCAGGTATGGGACAATGATGAACTCAGCTGGCTGGGTGAATATGAGCACACGTTAAGTGCTAACTTTACTGAAAGAGGGCAGTAACACTGCCTATATATTTCTACTCTGTCAACATGATAGTCAAAGGAAAAAAAGGAAAGAGGAGACTCAATGATATTGTGTCCCTGGAGCGAAGGTGTATTCAGGAATGTATTTAGAAGGCATGAGAATGCTATGACCATGCCTCTTCTTGCTAGTTCCTTTTTATATAACTCCCTGCATGCTGGCTGCTGCTCTTCTATTTTTCTATGCAGCTGTTCTTAGTGGCATATAAGGCTCTTCTCAAAAGCAGAAAGTAAGATGCTAGGAGGCAAGGAGCTTGGAGAGAAGACAATAAATGCAATACTACATAATTTTACTGAGCCAAGCACTAGGGTAGGCATAAAAAAGCATGTAAAAGAAAAAACAACAACCTCCACAATTGAAGGAGTCCGCAATCTTGTTTGAGAGACAAGAGTGACGACATAGTTGAATAATTGGAAGTTGATATGAATAATACTGTATTTTGCTTTTAAGGAGCTACATAATAAGAGCAGTTGAAGTGAAGAGAAGAGAGGAGTTGGTGCTGGCTGGAGGGATAGAATAAGACATTAGGAAAGAAGGCGAAGAGAGAGAGTAATTGAAAAGAACAAAATGTAGAATTGCACAGAGAATAAAAGATCAAATAAATGAATCACTGTAGAATGGATAGATGAATAAAGAAAGAAAAATATTAAAAATGAGTTGACATAAAAAGAATAATAATATTTAATCTTAGAAATAATTATAGGTAATATTTAATAATTTTTTACTAAAGACCCAGTGCACAAAATTCGTGCATGGGGCGGTTCCCTCAGCCCAGCCTGCATCCTCTCCAATTGGGCACCCCTTGGGGGATGTCTGACTGGCGGTTTAGGCCCGATCCTTCTTGCAATCTGGGACCGCTGGCTCCTAACCGCTCACCTGCCTGCCTGCCTGATCACCCCTAACTGCCTCTACCTGCCTGCCTGATTGCCCCTAACCCAGTGGTCGGCAAACCGCAGCTTGTGAGCCACATGCAGCTCTTTGGCCCCTTGAGTGTGGCTGTTCCACAAAATACCACAGCGTGGGCGAGTCTATTTTGAAGAAGTGGCGTTAGAAGAAGTTTAAGTTTAAAAATTTGGCTCTCAAAAGAAATTTCAATCATTGTACTGTTGATATTTGGCTCTGTTGACTAATGAGTTTGCCGACCACTGCCCTAGGCTACCCATTGCAGTGGTTCATTGTTCTTTCTCATCCTTCACCATTAGCTAGTTTTCATAAGATTTATCTAAAATCTTTTCAAGGTGATGTGACTGTCTCTGTGGAGATGTGAATCATCCTGCTTCCCTAGTACAGGTTGCTCTTATACACCTTGAAAACCATTCACTTCTTGGCTACTACCAGAGAAATTTTCCATCTCACCCCCCTTTTTCCACTGTCCATGTGGCTATCCCCAGCTTTCTGTTTTCAAGGTTGAAATCATTGCCTTTAGGATGTCTTTAATGGATAGAGTTGCTCAACTGGTTAGCTTAGCTTTGTTTAAAATCTTGGGGGTGATCATAGTAGGTATAGTATCTAGATTTGGGGTTTAGCAGTATAAGTTGAATGAGGCAGGAATTTAAATTCCTGAAGTTGGGCTTCCTGTTTGTATGTTGAAAACTGCACCTCCCCCACCCACCTCCTCAGTGAACTCGGGTAGTCAGACCCTTTGTCTGAGAATTGCACACTCAGGTTCATAGAGGACAGGAGGCCCAGGCCCTGTAAAAGTATGGATCAGAGGGAGGGTTAAAGGACCCTATGGAATCCATCTCAGCCCCTGCCATCAGGTTTTGGAATTGCTGGGCTTGGAACTGGATGTGACATACACTGACTTCCTGCAGAGGACTCAGGGCAGTGAGGCATTGATCTGAGGAGTCTGGCTTTGGGTCAACAGAGGGAGGATCCCAGGACCTGCCAAGGCTCAAGGTGAGGAACATGAGGGAGGAGGGAGGGACCCTGGACCCTAGAACAGAATCATCCCACCCAGGGCGGGATGATGACAACAGGCGATTTCTGCATCCCGGTCTCAGAGACTCGGGGACTTTGCTATAGGGAGCGGGACCTCAGATATGCAGAGGACCAGCCCAAGTCTTGCCAGAGTCAAGGTGAGAACACCGAGGAAACACTAAAGGGACTCTGGACGCCACAACAGAGGTGACCCCACCAAGGGAGTCCCCAGGGTAGGAAGATGACGACAGGCAATTTCTACATCTGGGTCTCAGAGACTCAGGGGTTTTGGAATAGGGAGCGGGAACTCAGATACACCGAGGACCATCCCAAGTCCTGCCAGAATCAACATTAGGATGTAGCGACCCTGGATCGCATAACAGAGGAGACCCTACAGAAATCCACCCTTGCTGTCAGCCCTGGGAGTCCCCAGGGCGGGATGACCACACACAGTGTTTTCTGACTTCCACAAATGGGTCGGAGAGATCCTGGGAACATGGTATCAGGAAAAGAGCCTCTGGTCTACAGAGGGGAGGTCCCAGGTCCTGCTGGAGTCAACTGCGGAGGCAATGGTGAAGTCGTTAGGCCTCCACCTGGCCTGGGCTGGAGGCTAATGACCTCACCATGCCTGCGCCTCCCCCCATCATGTTTGGTTGTCCCTCCAGTTGTGACAGCCCTAGGCTATTATTAGTATAGATAGTGGAGAGTTTATTTAGAATAATTAATTCTGCTTTTAACTTAAGTTTAAGCTTTGTAAATAAAAAATGAAAGGGCTAGCCATCATTTATATTTTCTCATCCTATATAATAAAGAGGTAATATGCAAATTGACCATCACACCCTCACAAGATGGCTGTCTATGACCAGGCTGGCAGGGGGGTTAGTGAGGGATGACCAAACAACTGAACAAGCAGGCTGCATGGGGCGACCAGGCTGGCAGGGGGGTCAGTTGGGGGAGACCAGGTCAGCAGGGGGGCAGTAAGAGGCGACCAGGCTGGTTGGGGGGGCAGTTAGGGGTGACTAGACCGGCAGTGGGGGTGCAGTTGGGGGTGACCAGGCCAGCAGGGGGGGGAGCAGTTGGGGGTGATTAGGCTGGCAGGGTGGGCAGTGAGGGGTGATTAGGTCGGCAAGGGGAGCAATTGGGGGCAACCAGGCTGGCAGAGGGGGGCACTTAGGCATGACCAGGTTGGTGGGGGGGCAGTAAGGGGTGACCAGACTGGTGGGGGGCAGTTGGGGGCAACCTGGGTGGCAGCGAGGGGCAGTTAGGGGTGACCAGCTGACAGGAGGGGCAGTTAGGGGCGATCAAGCTGGCATGCAGAAGCAGTGAGGGGCAATCAGGCCGGCAGGAGTGGGCAGTTTGGGGTGACCAGGCAGGCAGATTAGGAGCCAGCAATCCAGGATTGTGAGAGGGATGTCCAACTGCTGGTTCATGGGTCTAAACTGGCAGTCAGACATCCCCCGAGGGGTCCTGGATTACAGAGGGTGCAGACTGGGCTGAGGGGCGTTTGCCCCCTGGTGGTCAGTGCACATCATAGCGACTGGTTGAACAGCCAAACAAATGGTCGGACACTTATCATATTAGGCTTTCATTATCCTATATAATAAAAGCCCAGTGACTGAAACAGTGGAATGACCAGAACAACCAGAGACCAGAACACTATGCTCCCTCGCCCAGGCTGCTCCCCCTCCCCGGAACGGTTAGGGGTGCCCCTAGGCAATGCGATAGGGTGCGAGTTTGATGAGAGAAAGTCGAAGAAATAGGGGAGAAGGTCTTAAGGGTCTGCGGGGTTCGGGTGGTTGGCCCAGAGTAGGTTTGGAGTGTGCTAGGGAAGGAAGAGGAAGATCCGATTGAAAAATGGCTCAGCACAGTACCTTTCTCATTGCGAACCAGGACAGCACCAGCTGTGGACTGAATGGGCGGTTGTTTCATGAGTGTGCTTGGGACTGACATGTTCGTGGCAGTGGCAGTACTCCCAAAACTTCACTGATTCCAAATAGTAAATAGCTATCAACCTCAAAGAACAGAAAAATCCTCTCCAACTAGAGGCCCCGGACTTTGCAACATGACTGAAGGAAACACCACTTAAGGAGGAGCTAGAAAAACTGGAAGTATGCAACCAGAGGATTGTGGGATTGTGGAAGATGCCTGGGTGCCTACCGCTAGAACGTGAGCCAGTTATTGTGCATGTACATAGTCAGCCCTATAGTCCTCAGTCTCGCAGTATTTGGACGTGACTTCTGGCAGGAAATTATTTTGATTCTGATTTGCTATTCCCTCGTGGTGAGGAAGATCAGAGGAAAATGGGATAGTGATGAATAAGAAACTTTGGAGATAGTGAAGGACAGATTATTCAGACTGTTAAGAGCTCAGAATTAGAGTTTAATTGGGATAGAAATCCTGCTAATAGCACCTGATACCTGAAATCTGAGCACTCTACTTTTAGGTTTTCCAGTTCAAGTTTTTGGAGACTGCCTATTAAAACATTCCTGGTTGGAAAGTGTTTGTATAGAAGCCCATAAGTATTAAGTATTTGCTGTGTTTATCATGCTTAGTTCACTGTAAGGAATATGGAATAATGTTAAATGCCTCATGTTCTCAAGAAGCTTGAATTTTAAAATAAAAAATAAAGAAGAAATATAAATATTAAAAATAAAAAAAGAAGCTTGAGTTTTATTCAGAAAGTCTTCAAGAATTTATCCTATACTAGAGGCCCGGTGCACGAAATTCGTGCACGGAGGGGAGTTGTCCCTCAGCCCAGCCTGTACCCTCTCCAATCTGGGACCCCTCAAGGGATGACCGACTGTCCGTTTAGGCTGGGATCGGGCCTAAACAGGCAGTCGGACATCCCTCTCACAATCTAGGACTGCTGGCTCCCAACTGCTTGCCTGCCTGCCTTCCTGATTGCCCCTAACCGCTTCTGTCTGCCAGCCTGATCACCCCCTAACCACTCTGCTGCCAGCCTGTTTGCCCCCAACTTCCCTCCTCTGCCGGCCTGGTTACCCCTAACTGCCCTCTCCTGCAGGGTTGATCACCTCCAACTGCCCTCCCTTGCAGGCCTGGTCCTTCTCAACTGCCCTCCCTTGCAGGCCGGGTGCCTCCCAACTGCCCTCTCCTGCTGGCCATATTGTAGTGGCCATCTTGTGTCCACATGGGGGCAGGATCTTTGACCACATGGGGGCAGCTATATTGTGTGTTGCAGTGATGATCAATCTGCATAGTACTCTTTTATTAGATAGGATAGAGGCCTGGTACAGGGGTGGGGGCTAGCTGGTTTGCCCTGAAGGGTGTCCCGGATCAGGGTGGGGTTCCCTTGGGGCGTGGGGCGGCCTGAGAGAGAGGCCTGTGGTGGTTTGCAGGCGGGCCACGCCCCCTGGCAACACAAGCGGAGGACCTGGTATCTGGAATTTATTCAGCCATTTCTGTTGGGGTTATAATTGAAACTTTGTTGCCTTAAGCAGGTGGGCCCCGCCAGGGTGTGCAGAAAGCTTTGCTTCCCCTGTTGCCGGCGGCAACCCTGTCCTACTCTCTAAAGCTCCATTCTGCCACCATTTGTTTGAATTTGTTTACCTTCTATAATTGAAACTTTGTAGCTTGAGTGGAGGCTTAGGCCTGCAACGGCTGGCAGAAAGCTTGGCTTCCTCTGTTACTTAGGAAACCTTGCTCTCTGTGGCTGTAGCCATCTTGGTTTGGGTTAATTTGCATACTCGCTCTGATTGGATGGTGGGCGTGGCTTGTGGGTGTGTCGGAGGTATGGTCAATTTGCATATTTGTCTATTATTAGATAGGATAATAAAAGCCCAGTGACTGAAATGGTGGAACGACCAGGCTGAGGGACAACCCCGCCGTCCCCACCCCCCGTGCACGAATTTCATGCATCCAGCCTCTAGTATTCTATCTAATAAAGAGGTAATATGCTAATTGACCCTCACACCGTTGCAAAGATGGTGGTGCCCACAGCCAATAAGGAGGAAATATGCTAATTGACTGCCCCGCCCTCAAAGATGATGGTGCCCACAGCCACAAGATGGCTGTGCCCAGTCCCCTCAGCCCTGCTGAGGCTTCAGGTGTGCGGCAAGGCCAGGCCTGCCCCCAGGTGGGTCCAGCCTCTCCGTTCACCTGCCTCTGGAGTCCCCCAGTACCCTCAGCCCCTCAGCTTCCCAGGGCTGGCCCAAGGCACAGGCAAGCCTTGGATGGCGGCTGCCCAGCCTCCCAGGGCCACCTGAGGCTCAGGTAACCAGGGCCATGCGAGACTTGTGCTGCCAGCAGTGACAGCAGCAGAGGTGTGATAGGGCGTCGCCTTCCCCTGTTTGCTGGGTCACCTCCCGCCCCTGAGGGCTCCCAGACTGTGAGAGGGGACAGGTCGGGCTGAGGGACCCCCCCCCCTCCAGTACATGAATTTTTATACACCAGGCCTCTAGTAGGATATAAAGCTCTCGCTGGTGCCAATCACACGTGTGTGCTTCTATCTGTCATTGTCAATCGTGAATTTGGTTAACACTTCTATTATAGAGAAAGGGCAAATAGTGATATTAAAATATTTCTTCTAATTAATTTCCTTTCAATGTGCACAAATTCATGCACTGGGCCACTAGTTTTTTAGAAGTAAGTCCCTAAGTCTAGACCACACTCAAGGGGAAGGGGAATTTAACTTCACCTCTTAAAGAGAGAACTGCCACAGAATTTGTGGGTGTATTTTAAAACCACCACCCACATGATCTTAAATATACATTTATTTGTATAAATTTACCTAATTAATGAATTATAAGCTTGCTTTATTTCCACCAACATTAAATATTCATGGAGTACTAGACCAAATATGCTATTACATTTATGCAACTCAGGAAAGATCTTCCTCAGTTCTTCACATTATTTAGACAACAAATTACAGTGCCCTAGATTTTCACAATATGTTGGCCTAAGTGATTTAAATTTCCAAACTAACATTGAACTTACTTAGACTTTAAGATTAATTATATTATTTATATTTTTGAGTTTTGCTTTTGTATTTTAGAGAATAGGAAATAAAAATTTAAATATCCAGTTCGAAACATTGCACAGAGTCAGTAAATGTTAGTGAGGATTTTGTTGAATACAAATTGATCTCTCCACTGAACTTGTAACCTTTTAATAGATAAAAGCATATCTTCTTATTTTATGATTTAATAATACTTACAGTATTTTATGAATATCTGAATTGCTTTTATTTTAACTTTTTAATATAAGAATCAGTCCCTAACAGATATGTGAATTAATAGAATATAAATTTCAGCTTAGGTAATGTGATGGTTAAATTTTTATATGTCAACTTGATTAGGCCATGGAGTGCTTGGATATTTGGATAAAAATTATTCTGGGAAGTTCTGTGAGGGTGATTTTGGATGAGATTAACGTTTAAACCAGTGGACTGAGCAGAGCAGAGCTTTCTCTAATGTGATGGGCCTCATGCAATCAGCGAAAGGCCTGACTAAAACACGAAGACTGCTCGTCCTGGGAGGAAGAGAGAAGGTCTCCCATGTGACTACCTTCAAAATGGTTCACTAGTTTTTTCTGTGTTTAGAATCAAACTGAAACCCAGGCTCTTCCTGGGTCTTGAGGCTGTCAACCTCCAGACTAGAATAATACCATTGCTCTCCAGCTTGCTGACTCTCCCTGCAGGTCTTGGGTCTTGTCAGCTTCTATAATCACATGAGTCCATTGCTTATAAGAAATTTCTTTATATATACATGGTGTCTCCCCAAAATGTATACATACTTAACAGCTCAATTGATGTTTCTTTCTTTTTAGATTTAAATCATTAGAATTAATAATTATTCAAAGTGTGTATATATTTGGAGGAGACAGCCTATATTTTGGTTCTCCTATAGGTTCTGTTTCTCTGGAGAATCCTGATTAATCCAGATGATAATTTAAAAAAAGTTTGGTCTCAGCTGAAGCCACAATGAGTCTCAAGATATGTGTGGTCTACTTAGTGCATACAATAGCTTCTTCAGAGGATAGATTGTTAAGATATGAACACAAGCTTGAAAAATCTCTAGCATGATCAAAAAATTATAAAGCACACGTCTTCATTCAGTGACATACATTAGGTTTATCACACTTCTACCAGATTTAAATATCACAAAGAGAAGAGCTACAGGAAGCCAAATGGAATTAAGATCACATCTGACCTTAGGAGAGGCATGACACATGAAATTTAGGGTCACGGAGACCTGGCTTTGAATCTGTTTCTCAGTTTGCATGGCAATTGGCTGGACACTTCATCTGTCTCCAAGCCTCAGATCTCTCAATTGTAAAAAAAAAAAGAAAAAAAAAAAGAAAAAAAAAGGTATGTGTTTTGTGGGGGAGAGCAATAAGACCTTCCTTATAGGTGAGTTGGAAGGGCATGCAACATAGTAATTACTCAATAAGTGGTAGCTATTATGATACCAAATCAACATTTCAAAGGAAAATAAATCAGCCCCAGATAGTCTTGGGAATGAAATAAAATATTATGGCCCTAGCAGGTTTGGCTCAGTGGATAGAGCGTCAGTCTATGGAATGGAGGGTCCCGGGTTTGATTCTGGTCAAGGGCACATGCCTAGGTTGTGGGCTCAATCTTAGGGGGCGTGCAGGAGGCAGCCAATCAATGATTCTCTCTCATCATTGATGTTGCTATCTCTCTCTCCCTCTCCCTTCCTCTCTGAAATCAATAAAAATATATTTTTAAAAAATATTATGTCTATTTTTTAGTTTTATTTTAGTTATGTATTTCCTTTTTAATTTCATAGGAGTGTCTCATGCAGAATATAGCTGTGCAAGTTCACCATTGCCAGGAACACCCTAGTCTTTTGCTTTGGGCTGGGGATGTCTGTTCTAAGGGAAATGACTGCATGTGGCAGGAGAAGGGACATTAATGCTGCATTCCTTCCTTTTCTCTCAAGGGAAGCACAAGGATTTCCTGAGGAGAGGCAGTTGCAGGGCATGGGAAAACTTCTCAGGTAAGATGTGATCTATGGGTACATCCAGTAGCCCAGGACCCAAGCCATTGGGTATGCTCTGCAAAGTTGAGGTTTGCTATCACTCTGCAAACCCTTTCCTTGGAGGCAACAGACACTGTTCTCTATTACGTTATGTGCCCTGTTGCTGTTCTAGGGCAGTATCACATCTATTATGCGGTGCCCCACTGCACGGGTGTTCTTGACCCCAAATCATTTCATCTAAGAACACTTAATTCAGAACTAAAGCCAAAACTTTATTTTATAGCTTTGAGGCATTGTAAATCTCTGTTTTCTTTAAGCCCTAATCTGCTAATGTTTGTTGAAATATTATGCACACAGGTTTGTTAATATTTGGAAGAGTTCATTTTCCCGACAATCCATCTCTGCAGGCTCCATTTCACATGGGCACAAGAGTAGGTGAAGATGCTGCTTGTCTAACATATATAATGTGAAAGTCTATTGGAAAGAAGCCCCGTTGTTTCTCGCACCAAACTGACTGTGGCTGCCATAGGAAACCTGCCGAGCTGTATATTTCACTCATCTTAATAAGCACATTATAAAATGGCACCGAATGTCTTCCTCTCAGAGACAAAGAAGGCTTGGGGTATTAAAAACATCAAAAGCGGGAAAAGTTAAGTAGTTGCAACAGGTACAGATCTAAGGCAAAGAACTACATCTAGCTGCGGAATCTCAGATCAAATATGCCTGCTTTTCCCTTTCGCCCTTTGGGGTCGTTCCTCTGATAAATAATTCACAGACTGCGGTGCAAAGTAGTTTGCATACTGACAAGATTAAAAAGAGTGCTTTGTCTGGGTTAAATTTACAATCTGAAACCTTCCTTTAAACCGTCAAAAAGGTAATTAATTTAAGAGGGTTTCGCAAGCAGAGTCTCTGACCCTGTCAGAAAAATTTCATTTCCTGAGGGTGAAAAGATGTTGCATTTATCTTTCCCAAATGCCTGTTTTGGTTTCCATTTTAAGACCATTTTATCCCTTCCTAATGTGCTTTGTACAGCCCTTTTCTTTCTTAGCAAAAATTAATCCAGTATTCTCTCCTGGTGGATTTTTTGGAAGATTTTCTAACATAGTCTGCAAATTACCTTTGAGAGGGGGCTGGAGGAAAGGTCAGACCTTTTGACACAAACAGAAGAGGAACATTTTTCTGCGGAGAGCACTACCCGCTGCCTGAACATTCAGACAGGCCTTAGGAGTATTAGCAGGAAATGCATGAATTCAACAGCATGGAAATTTGCTTGTGGCAGAGCAAAACATCCTGTCCCACGTATGCTCAGTAGTGTACATTCTCATGAATGAATGCTTATGACAATCAGTGGGTTTTTACAGCAGCTCTTCAAGCCAAGTTTACTGGTGTAAAAATTTATTAGCAACTGTGTCCCTTTAGCTGATCCCTGGAGGCATAGCAGATGACATGAAACAATGCATTGCTGTTCAGAAACCTTATCCAAAATCTGGGTGTCACAGATGCACACAGTGGCACTTAATTGATACACTGGAATCATGTTGCATTCTCCCTTCAAGGTTGGGTTGGCCAGAGTAGCAAAGCTAAAGAGATGTCATTTCATTGACGCTAATCAGGAAGAAATCATTTAATCTCTAATATACTTCAAGAAACAAAGGTCAGCTGAGATGTGTCATAATGCTAAGTGAAAAGAAAAATAGCCCCAAATATATAAAACTCTGAATAAGAATGTCATGACTTTAATGAAAATCTAAATGAGAAATGTGTTCAATAGCAGTACTTTTGGATGCTTAGCTGTCTTCCCTAGTTACAGCTCTTGAACCTGGTGAATGAAGTGCGTGTGTTGCAACATTTCAGTTTCCTGACGTTTTCCTTCTACATTTTATGTCATCTTGGTGGGCTCAGGATGTGCTACTTCAGTTTGACAGCTGTGTTCTCCGAGGCTCTAGAAAAGCAGCCACTGGACAAATTGTTTTGCAAATCGCTCACTGCCATCACACCTCAGAAAAAGGGGTATCTTAAGGGCACATATTGTGTTCTATCTGGAGTTCACACCGTTACCATGTCAATGCTCAACATTAGTCTCTAATCTTTTGATTTGGGCATTTTAATCGCCTTCAAAGTTTCTGGGAAGTTGTATAAATTAGTACAAATAAAATATGGTCTAATATGAGTTAGTATAAAAGCAAATAATCTCACAGCTAAAAATGCAACTTCAGTTTAAGAACACTCATATTTTTCCAATTACTATAAGGATTATTTTTGAAAATATCCTACCATCATTCTAATTTTTTCAAATAAATGGGTTGAGAATGTCCTCAGAAACCAGTTTTGGAGGAATGTTTAATTTGGAGGTGATAGTGTGGGAGTAGGAAGAAATATGTGTCGGGGAAGGGTGTAAATTTAGCTCATATCACACCATCAGGAGGTTGGTCTAAGTGTTTGTTTTATTTTCAAGCAACAGCAGGCTGAACTTGCTGTAGTCAGTAGCATCCAGAATAGTCTTGGTTAGAATCCTTGGATTTCAACAAAACCTGCATTCCCCATGTATCAGGAGAACCTCAGTTCAAGGAAATAGAATAAAATCCTCATGCTATATACTACTAGAGGCCTGATGCATGAGTAGGCCTTCCTGCCCCTGGCTGCCGGCACCGACTTCCCTCTGGCACCCAGGACCGGGCTTGCTTCCCTCCGGCTGCCTGCAGGCACCTGGGACCTGGGCTGGCTTCCCTCCAGCCACCAGCAGGCACCCAGGACCCGGGCTTCCCTTGCAGCCCCGCCTTCGTCTGGAAGGACATCTGGTCTAATTAGCATATTACACTTTTATTATTATAGATTATTATAGATGATTTTCCAATTCTTCTCACTTCCAGGACTTTTCAATCTGTGCCTTCCCATCATTCTGTGGTGGGATACAAACTCAGACATCATCCCACTGAAGAGCATAAGTGTTGATTCCAACCACATTTCCACCCAGGTTATCCCTTGAGACTAACTAGTCATTGAATAATTTTGTAGGAAGTTACTGATGGGAGGCACATGAAATTTAGCAGAAGCTGGAGGAGAATTAAATGTGTAGGGAATATCTAGGTCCTGAGACTATTTACCAATAAGCCTATTGAATTACCTATAGAATATTTGAAAAAGGAAAAACATACCCATAATAGAAAAAATAAAATATTCTGTGGCAAACATGCTCAGTTTATGGGAGTCTGTATAGATGAATAATGGAAGCTACCAGCAAACACTTGAGACAGGGAATGGATGCCCTACTGTGAGGCTTTGTATTGCCAGGCTTAATTCATTGGTGAAGAATGGGAATTCATGATTTTGGAATGATTGCGGCACATGAGGAGAAACTGCAGGTGGGAAAACTGGTTAGAGACCATTCCAATAATACTGACAAAAAGCCAGGCAGGCCTCAGCGAGTGAGATGATTGTGGGAAGGGAAGGGACGAGGTATTTGATAGAGCTTGTTGGTTTTATGAGATTTGGCAACTGATTAATGGAGGAAGTAAAAGAAAAAAGGAGTGAAAGATGACTGATTTCTGGCTCTGCTCGGCACCCTATGAAGTACTCTAATCAGCACCCAAGAGAGTTAACAGGCTCTGCTCATTCATTCTTTAGGTTCCCCCCTCATGGCTTCACTTTGTCTCAACCCTTGTCTCTGAGATGTTCAGTGACAAAATTATAACTGATTTCCTGGCTCCATTCCTGCTCTGTCCTTCCACTAAAAAGTACGACTGGTCCCTCTTTCTAGGCTTTTGACATTTTTTTTCCTTTCTTCCTTCCTTACATCTTCAATTTCATCTGGCATATTTCTTCCTGATAGGGCAGTTATGTATATAACAAGCACAACAAAAATGCATTCTTGTGGCACAGTCCAAAGGACTCCCTCCTTCCACCCTTCAGGTACACCTGCTACTGTTCATAAATGCAGCTTATGGCTACCAACTTGTGCTCAGACAGGAGCCGACTGCCCTGAACTCTCACCTCCCCAGCAGGGAGGAAACAGGAAAAACAGAATGTGTGTACCTATAAGGGTAGTTAATCCTGTCATCTTTAACATACTGGGTTATGCAGCGGGGAGGTTGTTCAAATACATCTGGATACAAAATCCAGCTTTTCCACTTATTAACCGTGTGGATTTTGACGAGTGGTTTAGATTCCAGGTGTCACAGTGTTCTCACAAACGAAACGGAAACAATGCCTGCTTTAAAAGGCTGTTATGAGAATAGTGTAAGTGCCAAGCAGAGTGCCTGGCCCATTCTGAACACGCAATGAAAGCTAATTCCTTCTATTTTGTTTTCCTCAGATTTTGCCTAGGAGACCAGGATGTAAATTTCTGAAAGTGATCCCAGGCGTTTGGAACCTCCACCATCCCTGGCATGAGCACTGCCCCATGCAGTCACTGCAAATTCAACCCACATGCCGTAAAACAGGATGGAAAACTGCGTTTGGCAATTCCCCAAAACTGGAGAACATTACATGGCATGTGCTGTGCCTTGTTTGCTCTATTTCATTGTGTGTTTCTACATTTCAAAGAATCATACTGTCTTAGGGCTGGAATAGCCCTTAGAGATCTTCTGTGGTAGCGCAGAAATAACACTGCGCCTGGGGTCAGGAGATAAGGATGCAAGGCCTGGATTTGCAGCAAACTAGCCACACATACACTAGCACCTGCCCTGCCTCATCCACCTGGTGGGCAAGTCTTTGGCAGATGAATCGGACTCTCCATGAGAGTCAATGGGTGGTTATTGTTTTGACCAACCATCAGTTTTTGTGCAGTGATTTAGGATTTGCTTTTTTTGGTTTTGTTTTTAATAATAAGACCAGGGTTGTCTGTGTAAGAGGTGAGGGGGTGTGTCTGGAGAAGCCAAGGGGTTTGCACAAGAAAGATAGTGAGCAAGGGAGGCTGTGTGACATAACCACCTCCCTCGATCTCAAGAAAATGTCAGTGAAACTACTTAACACTGCAGGAATCTGGGAAGTTGATTTGTGTACTTTCAGGTGCTATGATATGGCTTGGCCCCCAGAATAGTCTCTAGCAAATTCAGGGGTATTCCCATGAAATTCAATTAAATGTGGGTAACTCGATTGATAACTTAAATAATATTTATGAAAGCACCTTCGAAATGCATGTGGTAATCAGCTGGAAGTTGTTACTGCATGCTTCAACACTTGGACTTTGCAGATGAAAAATCTGGTCAGAAAGTTTATGTGATTTGAATGTGGGTACCTTAAATCTATTTCATAAAGACTTTTTGTGATGGCCAAATGAGATGTAAGGCACATGACTGAGGGCTTGGCACATAGTAAGTACTCAATAAATGTTACCAATCACTATTGTTGTTATGCTGCTGCTGTTGATGCTGCAGGCAATGGTTGAAGGCCTGCGTGGGAGTCTGTTTACTGATTCCCAGTCCAGTGCGCTTTCTACTGCACCTTCTTCCTTTCTCAATGCCATGTAATTTTGGATGGCATAGATTATGATAAAATAGGTCTGAAGTAAGATTATGCAATTTTTAAAAAGCAGAACAAAAAATTAACACTCATATATATATTAAAATATATTTTTATTGATTTCAGAGAGGAAGGGAGAGGGAGAGAGAGATAGAAACATCAATGATGAGAGAAAAATCATTGACTGGCTGCCCCTGCACACCCCACACTGGGGCTGGAGCCTGCAACCTGGGGAATTGAACCCTGACCTCCTGGTTCATAGGTCTACACTCAACCACTGAGCCATGCTGGCCAGGCAAAATTAACACTCTTGATTTAACTAAAGTTATTATCTCAAGAAAAGTGAGAATGGTCAACTAGAATTTACAAATGAGATATTAATTTGAATCTATCAAGCTTTATTATTCTGAGTGCCCAAGCTATTCCAGGCCCTATGGAGGCATTTAGTTAGAATTTGGTGAGGTGCTGTTCATTCATGTTTGCTCATTCTTCATTCAGAAAATCATTACTGAACACATTTTATGTATTAGGCACAGTTCTAGCTAACATTAATAGAGCGCTTCTTTTTTCTAGAACCATTTTGTAAGAGAATATGGAAGGAAAACCTCCTAGAAGAGGAGATACAGAGCTGTTTACAAAGCATACACATGAAAAGCCATGCAAACAATGACAAAATATCCTATTAACAAGGGGAAATGGGAGATGCTGGAAGGAGGCAAAATCAAGGTGCGTTCAGAACTGTCTAGAGTTAATCCCCAAAGTCTTCCTGGAGGAGGAGGAAGCTATTCAGTGATGCTCTACAGGTAAGTGATAATAGGCATGAAACAGGGGGGGGATGGGTTTCCAAAACAGAGGTATTGAAAGGCTAGCAGGTATATGGCTGCTAGTTTTCTTTTTTCCCAGCACCACAGGGAGTTTTCCTTAGAAATGTATCCTTAGTATACAGATGATGTATTGTAGAATTATATACCATGAACCTGTATAATTTTATTAACCAATGTCAATCCAATAAATTCAATAAAAAAAATGTGACCTCAGGAACATATCATCCAGTTTTACACATCTCCCTACCTTTTCTCCTAATCACTTATGCTTCTATGAGAATTTGCCAAGAATCTACCAAAGAGAAGCTCCCTGCCTTTAACATTGATTAATTCTAACACTACTCATCAGCCCCTCATGGTCTCACAGGAAAATTCCTTGTTAGGATAGAAAGTTCCTATGGAACTGGGCCCTGATCACTATCCTCTTACGTTCCCTACTTTGTGAGTCATCCAAATTATAAATGCTGGACTGCTTGGCTACACAGGCTGAGAATACCCACATATATTCTGTAGATCATATGAAATGATAGTAGTACTCCAGCATATAATTGTTATTAATATAAAGGTGTTAGAGTTTGCAAGATCTCTTCACATCTTTTTATCGAATATACTAATATGATGATAGGCTGTTTAGGTATTAATATTTATTTCATTATATAGATGAGAAATTTGAAATTCAAATGTTGTGACTTACCTTAAATAAGATATGAAAAAAAAACCCTATGCAAGCACTACCCATATAAAAATATACCAGAAAGTTCCTTCATGTGCATTCTCAATAAATACCTCTTCCTTGAAAAGGTGATCACTACTTTCTGACTTTTCCCACCATTGCACGGTGGTTCCTGTTCTTAAACTCCACATTAACATAATCATGCAACACATGCTTTTTGTGTGTTCATTCAAATTGGTGTATATGGCAATAATTCTTTCTTTTCATTGTTTGCAGTACCCCATTATTTGAACATTTCACAATTGATTTACCATTCAACTGCTGACAGATATTTAGATCTAGGTGGTTTCCACATTGTCCTATTGTGAGTTGAGTTGTTATAGACATTCTTGTTTATGTATTTTAGTGGCTAGGCACCCATTCCTCTGGGCATATACCTAGGAGTAGAACTGTGGGAATTCCAGTTCATGTCTTTGCAAACACCTGGTATTGTCCGTGTTTTTAATTTTACCCATTCTGATGAGTGTGTGGTGGCAAGCCAGTAACGAAAAGAAAGAATTGGATCAAAAATAAGGAAGATAGTAGTAGGTTTGGGAAAGGGAACTAAGCAGTTTGACTGATGAAAGAGGGGAAGGAGAGCTGGAGAAAGACACTGAGTTTGATTGTAAAAGGCAGCCTGACACAGGGTAGCATAAAGCCTTGTCCTCTTATTCTTACTAATTTTAGCCATAGAACGTTTTTCTCTCTGCTAGACCTGGTTGGGGTGCAGGTTGGTGGTAGATGTGCAGAGCTAGGTACCTTCTGTCTAGTTTAGCTGCAACCTCTGATTCCAGCATGCATTTAGTTTCTGTATTTTAGTCTCTATTGTGTAAACTTGGCAATACCCTGGGCCAATCCAGCCCTGACAATCTATGCTTTCTCTCATACCCCTCATATATATATATATATATATATATATATATATATATATATATATATATATATATATCTTATGCATCTTGAAATCCCAGTTGGACTTCAAAACAAGGACCTCCTAAATTCCATCCCATCTTTCTTAGTTGTAACTGCTTAATTCCCTCTCTCAAACCTACTGTTCTCTTCCTTATTTTTGATCCAATCCCATCTTTTATTAATTACATAAATTGGCACCCCTCCTAAAACTTATTCTTCCGATTCTTTTCTAATCTCGGTCAGGCACCTACTCCAGAATGGTACCGAGTTCTTTCCCATTGCTCACTACTGACCATTTTGGTAACTCTAAAGGCCTTTTTAAAGTTCCTCCACTATGACATCTCTGTGACATTCACACCATTCCTTAAACTCCCTCCCCCTTGGAATTCATGAGAGGATTGCTTCCCTCCCACTTCCCTTCCTCCCTCCCTTTTTTTCTGCTTGTACCTGATTGTTATCTACTCAGCGTCATCCTGGTCCCTTTCCAAACTCTCTTCTGTATCTCACAGTACAAGCAGCTAAATAAAACCTTGCAAATTTCTTTTCGAGCAGGGTTCTGGGTTAGATTCTGCTAAAAAGAAGCGTTTCCCAAGACTTGGGAGACAGAAGGAAGGAAAGGCCGTTTTCCTCTGGTGGCAACTGCAGTCCGACACACGGGGGCAGTTGGCAGATGTGAGATTTACAGCAGTTTCTCAGAGAGCACCTGCAAATCACCAGCTTGGGTGCTGTAGTCAGGGGAGATTATCAAGAGGAGCTTCCCTGGATTCCTACCACCCAAATGTTCTGAAGGCCAGCTGTGGTTTTCTTGCACCTTGGTATCCTTGCTCTTCAAATGGTTGTGTAATTCCCTAATCATTAGTATTATACTGTCACTTGAAATAAAATTTTCTGTATTCACCATTTGGCTAAGTCTTATAATAAATCTCAGTGCTTTAGCATAAGTTTATTTTTTGAGCATGTTGTAGTCTAATGGAGATGATGGTAGTGAGGGTAGGAGATGGGGGCGGGGAGAGCCTTTGTTTCAAAAAGCCATTGGAGAATCTGCCATCTGCAGTATGGCTCAGGAAGCTTGGGCATTGATATCCAGCCCAGAGATAAAGAAAGTGAAAAAAGGTGTATTCATGTATCAGGCCTAGATTAGCACTTTCCCCTTATTCCACCAGCCATTCACAAGAGCCAATCTAATTTCAAGAAAAGTTGGAAATTTTGAAGTAATCATTTACCTCAGCTCAATTTATTGGTCCAAGACTTACATGTTAGTGTTTCTTGGAATTCTGAAACCAGATATCTTTTTTTCTCACTCTTCCCATTCACCTCAAAGAGATCTTACCCCAGTTTCTGGTTTCCTCTCCATCCGGAATGTCTTCTCCCTTTGTGTCCTTCTGGTGAATGTCCTTCAAGGCACAAATAGTATCTCCTTTTTGAAATTGCCTCTGAGTGTCCATTGGCAGCTTCCCAGCTCTTTCTTACATGTAGCTATAAGACTCAAATTCAATAACAGTACATCCAGTTATTTGTTAGACACAGTTGTGTCAGTGTAAGTTCTTAGAGGGCAAGGAAAACAGGTCATGTATTTTGTGTCTCCTGCACCAACTTCTCAAAATGTGGAAGGTACTCATTAAATACTGCTGACATAAATCGATAGATTTGACTGTCTAAGTATTTACAAATTTGAGTAACTGAACTATATTTTTCTGAAACATAATACAAATATTATTAATACAAATTAAAATAAATTCTCCATGGTCCACAATCAGTATTTAATACATGTATGCAGAATGAATTGATTAAAAACAATTAATACTTTAATAAGAAATTTGTACACACATGCTAAAATAATTACCCCATCTTTTTTTCCCTACAACTTTCAAGATTCTTGTAGGTGTTTTTGTGCAGTTGGCTTTCATTACAATAGGTCATTGACAAGGTACACACTCAGTACAGATCTTCGTGGTTCATAGATTTCCTGCCATATTCATCTGCTCTCATGTGGATTCCATCTTTTTACATTCTGTTCTCTTCTCCTCTCCTCCAATGTCCCTCCTGCTATCTCCCCTTCTCTAATTTATCACCATCTTTACTGAGCTTGCAGAGTTGTGACAGCAAGAAGAGAGAAAGAAACAGGAGAAATCCATGGATGAACAGACATTTTCCCTCCATAAATTTCGACTTGTGAGTACTCTTCTCTACCCAAGGCTGTGATTTTTAACAGCATTGAGTTTATTTAGGCAAGACATCAGTGAGAAATATAATTGTGACATAAACAATGTCTAGGGGTCATTATCTTTTCTCTGAATTAGTACCTGATCAATACCCTAGTAAGTTGTCAGGGGAATTTCATTAAAGTGATGTCTTTGTAAACAAATAAACTAACATTTAATCTAGTTTCACTAGGTATTCAACTTGGCAATGAGAAAGGGGTATACAAAGAGATAAAGGTATGTTCTTTCTCCTCAAATAGCTTACAAAATACATGTATCAATTTGAGATATTAATAACTTATGCCTATGGTAAAATTCACAGAACTTTCTGTACAAAATTGTAAAATTCTGGTTTAGGGTTCATTTCAGATCAAATACTTACTTGCTCATCTTTATTGTTTCTCAATTGCATCTTATCCTTAGGCTTTCTCTTTTAATTGCTATGCTTCTCTTTGCACATCTGTTTACTCATTCTACAAATATTTAATGGGCACCTACTATGCGTGGGTCATTATAGACTTTAGGGACACAGCAGAGGACAAAATCCTAGCTTTTATTCAAGTGGGAGAGAGTTGGTAGACAAACAAGCATAATATGTTCAATAAGTGCTATCAGTAAAAACAACTGGCTAAAATGATTAAAGGGCCACGGGATGCTAGTTTAGTGAGAATGGTGAGAGGTAAGTTATCTATGAGGAAGTGATATTTGAGTAGAGACATGATTGAAGTAGGAATTAGTCAGCTAGAGAACTAGTAAACAGCATTCTAAGTAAAATAAACAGCAGGTACAAAGGGCCTGGGGCAGGAATGAGCTCGATGCATTAATGGAATAGATAGAAGGCCTCTGTGACTGTATTACTAACAGTGTAACTTTTTAATTCATCTAGTATTTTATTTGTACCTCATAACAATAGTTATTTTCCTTTTACAGATGAGGAAACTGAGGTTTAAAGCTTAACCAATGATTTGTCCAAACTGGTGGAGCTTGGTTTTGAATTATAGTCTTTAGACTCCAAATCAAGCACTCTTCCCATACATTAGATTATGATATTATGAACACTTTTTTGGCTCTGGGATGCCCTTAGAATACTGGAAATTCCATAAAATAACTTCCAGAAAAAAGAGAGCCACCATGAGTTGTCATACTCAAATCATAAAGTGACTTGGAGACAGGTTATGGCTTTTTCCTTCCTATATTAGGGTTTCCTTGGGCAGTGGGGTAATCTCTAGGACATCATCCTGTCAAAGCAAGAAGCTTTCAACCAGCTAAGACAAATTGCCAAAGTAGATTTAGGGAGGAGGCCTCCAAAATTCACCTTGGTACCTTGTGTACATCTGGCCTGGAAAGGAAGCTGAGTGAAGACATCTTGATCAGGGTCCCAATGGACTTTGATGCTCACAAGATGCTCAAGAACTTTAGAGCAGGATGAGTTCTTAGAAATCACTGGATTTACAGTCTCTCCCCACTTCTTTGCTATTTAAATAAAGCCAAAATGTAGGTGATACGATAACACATGTAGATGGAGACAGTCCTGGCATATCATCAGCATTTATTGAGCACCTACTGTCAAACAGTGTGATGGATGCTAGAGATGAACATAATCTGTCCATTTAGAAAAGTTGGGATCTAGAGGAAAACCAAACATCTATAATAAGAAAAGCATAATATGCTAATTAGTCTGGAAGTCCTTCTGGATGACCTTCCAGATGAAGCTGGGGTTGCAAGGGAAGCCTGGGTCCCAGGTGACTGCTGGGGGCTGGAGGGAAGCCTGGGTCCAGGTGCCAGAGGGAAGCTGGTACCGGTAGCTGGGGGAAGGAAGGCCTACTCTTGCACGAATTTTGTTCACCTGGCCTCTAGTACAAACATAATTATCAAACAATAAAACTGTCATGGAGGAGTCTGGAGAACACTTTAGAATAACAAGGAAGAAACTTGGCCTCCATTCTGTGCTGTCTAGCTGAGAAAGAAAACCTTTCTGGTGAAGAAAGTGAAAAAAATTCACGGAGTAGGGGTTATTATTGTGATAATTATATCATTACTAGAGGCCCAGTGCATGAAATTCATGCATGGGGGGGGGGGGTTGTTCTTTAGCCTGGCCTGCACCCTCTCCAATCTGGGACCCCTTGGGGGATGTCTGACTGCCAGTTTAGGTCCGATCCCGTGGGATTGGACCTAAACTGGCAGTCGAACATCTTTCTCACAATCCGGGATTGCTGTCTCCTAACTGCTTGCCTGCCTGCCAGCCTGATCACCCCCTAACCGCTTCCCTGCTGGCCTGATTGCCTCTAACTGCCCTCCCCTGCCAGCCTGGTTGCACCCAACTGCCCTCCCTTGCCAGCCATCTTGTGGTGGCCATCTTGTGATGACATGAGGGACAGCCTTCTTGTGGTGGCCATCTTGTGACAAAATCACACGAGGGCATCATGTGATGCCACCTAGGCTTTTATTGTATAGGATTATGAGCTTTATCACCTCAGATGGTTAAAAGTTTCAACTTTTGGTAATATTTAGGAATAAAATAGACATATATCTGTGCAGAGTGGTTGAGAAGCTGAGGGTGTGACAGATGATTCTGACAAATCTATTCTTGTTTTATGATTTTTACTATTATCTGTGGTAAACTGTTACCTCAGAGACAAAGTACATATTGTATTTCCTGAAGTTAGACAGTTGAGATTCTATTAAGCATGAGCACAACTTAATGTTTATTAAATAATATTGCTCTCCAGATTTGCAGGATTCTTCCTTAATAACTCCCCCTAGTTTGGGACTCATATGCCAAACACCTCAGAGAATGGAAATCCCTGAACTTTTTACTTGAGGTCTAAATGCTGTCACCCTGGAAATTCCTCAAATTCTTGCCTTCCTGCTGTATATTCTTTCAACTCCAGTCTCATTTTTCTCATTTTTTACCTTCTCCTTAGTCTCCAAGTTAACCCTCTGGGTGGTTATCTGAGTGACTCCCTGGACCTCACTGCACTGAGATCAGGGCTCTGTGTTACCTTGCTTCGGAATATGGTCCAAACTTCCAACCAGAAGCTGCCCACCACCCCCTACCCCCCAGGTATGACAGTCAGCCCAGCCAGGTTCTGTTCACCCCTATCAGGTCAGACAGTCTTCAATCTTGCCTGGGGAAACTGCAGAACAAGGGGGAGTGAATAAAGATAACTTTTATTATAAGACTATCCAGAGACTCTGGAAATAGAATGAAAACAACAATTGTCATAAATCTCACAACAGCTGGGTGGGCTTTCCTCCACAGTGTCCTAACAGCTGACCACTATTTTGAAGCGAAAACTTGTCTCCAAGTTGAGAGATGGATCAGATGCATACATATACAGTTGATCTTTATTATTTGTGGGTTTCTTAAGTGCAGCAAGGCTATGCTGTGTCTCACGGAGAAAATTATGTGTGTTAGATAAGCTTTATTCAGGCATAACTTATGGAGTTGTGGATTGTGAGTCCATTGTTAGCGCAGTGAATTAACAATATATATTAAACAGGGTATCTTTAAAGGAAGACACACATAAAACAAGTTTTGTGTTGCTTGGTTGACAAAAATGTGTCCAGAGGCTTGCTAACCCTACATTTTCCCTAATAGCAATGGGTCAGTATTCACTAATTTGGTATTTGTGTTGAATTTATAGACCATAACTACAAGGAATAATGAGAATCAACTGTGTATTTTTTATTAGCCCCTAAAAGGAGTCACATATGAATCTATTCACTATCACATTAAGCACCTTTTGGAGATGAAAAGTATGACATTTGTGCAATCTTCTCTAATGAATAAAATAAATGTAATTCTTTGTGAGATAAAATCATTTTTACAACAAATTAGAGCCTATTTACCTACCAGAATGTATTTTCTCTAACTCTTTGCAAAGAGTGCTACATTTCAAGGCAGGGAAACAAAGGGGGGCCACCTCCTTGTCCGCCCCTGCGTTTGTGGAGAACAAGGCTAGTGCACTTACCGCGGCGCTTTGTGAAACTTTCATAATTCACAGAAGGGGCCATCTGAAAGCATTTCCCAGAATTGTCACAGAATTCTGTCAGCTCCTGCAGCGATGAAAAAGTACAGTCTTGTGAATATGATTAAGGTGCACTGGAATCTAAGAAAACCATCAATAGCCACTCCAGCTCTCTTCACGCTTTTGGAATGGAGTCTCTAGAAGAAAGTTGGTTCTGACAGATGATTTCATGGCATTTTACTCAGTGTGGGCTGCATTTTAGAAGCAGTGTATCAAAACCTTGACCTTTGCTTTATTTTTTTCTTTATTGTTGATTTTTAGAGGATTAGAAGCATTCCAAACCTTTTTCTAAATGTCTTCCTATACATACAACAAAAAGAATTCAATGAGGATTTGACACACATTGTAGGAGCATAAATCAGCTAAGGGGAGGCTATTTGCAAATTGCTCCCCCCCCCCCCCTTTATAATTTCGTCTCATTAGGGGAAAAGGGATAGGTGAGGAGACTACAGATCAGGAGCAGTGAGTAACTTGTGGTATGAAACCTCCTTCTGAGAAAACTATGAAGGTTTTTATTAGGCATAAGTTTTTTTTCCTCTGGTGGATTTTTATAGTTTACAGAAAATGCATAAACCAAAATTAGAAACTGCTTAGGTTTTAAATTTTATTGATTTAGGTTTAGTGTAAAAGAAATGAAGGGATTCCAAAATAAATTTGTATTTTCTTGTTGGATTAAGATGAACAAGTGAAGTTGATTAGTGAAATAGACTCATTTAGTCACTGACATGCAATGTATTTGGTAGACCACAGATAAAGATATGTGGTCTAGAAGTTCCAAGGACTTATGAGTAATATTTGTGGCTGCATTTGCAAAATCCTAATGTTAATAAAGCCTGCTTTATAAATCAGACATTTTGTGTTTCAATTCCAAGGTCTTCTACTAATGCAGATGGTAAACGTAACGATTTCAGGTTATGCAATAATAATAATGATATTGAGTAGTTGCAGTCATTTTATATGTTATGTTACTTCTTCTTTATAAGAACCCTGTGGAGGCATCAGTAAACAAGTATTTATTCAATGCTCTTAGGACTTAGCAATTTTTAACATCTTTTATTGTGGTAAAACATAACATAAAACTTACCATTTTAGCCATGTGAAGTGTACATTTCAGTGGCTTCCAGCATTTTCACAATGCTGTGGAACCATCATCACTGTCCAGTTCCAGAATGTTTTCATCATCCCACATGGAAACTCAGTACCCATTAAACACTAACTCCCATTTACCTCTCCTCCAGCCCCTAGTAACTTCTGTTATACTTCCTGTCTCCATGAATTTGCCTGTTCTAGATAAATTATGTAAGTGGAACCATACAATATTTGTTCTTATGTGACTGGCTTATTTTACCTAGCATGTTATTTTCAATATTTACCCATGTTGTAGCATGTATCAGAATTTCATTCCTTTTCAAGGCTGAATAAATAATTTCTCAGGACCAACTAATGTTCCAGATACTATTCAAGACCTGACTTTTTCTAGTCAGCCCCTGCCTCATGCCCCAGGCCTTCACCACCCTATTGTCTGTGTCCAAGAGTTATGCATATATGCATACAAGTTCTTAAGTTGATTCCTCCCACTCACCCTCAGGGCTTTTTAACCCACCCTGCCCTTTGTTACCAAAAACTTCCCCCACCTACTCTTTGCCTGGCTAGTTCTTTCTCTTCCACCAGGTGTCAAAACTTAAATATCTTCATTTCAGACATACCTTTTTTCATCATCCACACTTAAAGTAGGTCCCTCCTTTTATCCTGCTTCTTGTGACAGCCTATTATCACCATTCGTAGCCTTCATCCCAATTTGTAATTGCCTACTTATTTGTTTACCATCCTTAGATTCTAAGTTGCCTGAGAATGGGACCACATCAGCACAGTGCCTGAGAGATAGCATGTGGTCAACTTGGTTGGATCGCGGAGAGGATAGGGCCAGACAAGATTTATTGAGTATGATGTTTCTTTTTGTTCACCTACACCCTTTAGAATAAGAAGTCTCATGCTTGCTTGGAGTCTTTGTTACTTCAATTAATGCTACTTGATGCCTTAGCTCTGAATCACAGCCATTCCTTATTTGATTGCTGAAACTTTTAGTGGCCTGCTTCAGCCTGGTTAGTGACTAGACCATAAGGCTTGGCATCAGTGCTTCTCTTCTACCATTGTGCTATTCCAGAGTCTCCTGACAGGGCTGCCAAGGAGCTGAGGACATTGAAAGATGCTTTAATTCAATAATTGGAGTGTTCCCAGATCAAGGGAAGAAATAGTCATTTGCCACTCCATATTACATCACAGACCATTTTTAGTGATTGTATTTAGTTTGGAGTATCACCTTTTTAAAAAGGAAAAGTTGGAGCTGTTCAGAAGAGGGCATCCAGTAGAGTCCATAATTTGAGAAGACTATCACAGGAACAGCAGTAAATGAACTGTGGAGAAACCTATAGAAGGAGAAGCTGCCATCTTGGAAAAGAATGAAGCTTGCTCTAATTTGCCCGAGGGAGGATGACAAATTCCAGACAAAAGTTACATGAAAGCAGATTTTGGGTGAACACAGGGAAAAATTTCCCAACAAGTAGAGCTGTTGAAAAATAGGATGGACCTATTACTCTATTCTATACACTAAATGTTAGCGAATGAGCCCCTCTCATTACTGGAAGTGTTTAGGCAGAGTTAGTGAGGAAGTTGGGAGGGAGGAAGAAAGAAATTAACATTTATTATGAATTAGACACTTTGCCTATAGAATTATATGGAGGAGACCTTGTTTTCTTGGCAGTAGACTTTTCCAACCCCCTACCAACTTTTTTGGGGAGGGGATATCTTGAAAAGACTTTTGGGTGAGGGTGATTTGAAATGCTACTAGAGTTTCAGTTGCACCTAATCTGTTATACTTTATTTATTCATCCAATGAACATCTACTAAGTTTGCACAATGTGTAGAACACTGTAATAGATTTTATGGGAGATGAAAAAATGAATAAACCAAGGCTATTTTTCTCAAAAATCTAATAATATAACACATTTTTCAATTGGTTGGACCACCCAATTCATCCTCCTATTTCTCTGGGAATGTCTATCTCTTTCTTTTCATACTGGGTCTTAAGCTTATACAGTTTCCTCCCCTGAAATATCTTAAGGCTTTAAATTATATACAAATTGTTATATATAATTTATTTTTCTCATGAAAATGTTTGGGCTCCTAATCAGTGTTTCTACTTTTAGGCAGTACTATACTTGTAGAAGAATTGGCTTATACATTTACAAAGACCCATTATTGGGAGAAATTGATTTATTTTTACAATAAGCAGTCCCAATGTTTATAGTCATGTTTTAGAGTAAAGCCCACATTCCATCTCCCACAAGATATCATCATCACCACCTGGGTCATAATTTAAACTTTAGATGTTTTATACAGTCTTGTTTTCCTTGGTCTGAAACCAGCAGAGCATGTACTCTGGTCATACAGATGTGCAACATGGGTGTGGAAAAATTTATTTTAATCTTGAAAGAAATTGCTTATTGTCAACATGTTTTCACTGAGACCCCCTCATACCAGTTCAGGAGTGGTTATCGTCCCTTCCAGAGGACCTCCTGCTTCACCCGAAGTCCTATGGTGGAAGTTCACAGTTTCTTTCTGAAGGATCAGTTAGAGCTCTAAAGAGTATGGAAGGAACAGTATTATCCAACCTTTGGTACATCCAAGAAGACCTAGAGTTCAAGACTTTT